>NC_092863.1:2809670-2875283 GCF_032062135.1 Pyxicephalus adspersus | reverse complement strand
TGACTGAGGGGGGGGGGGGTGCTTTAGGGAGACACTGACTAGGGGGTATAGGGTATGGGGTGCTATGGGGAGACACTGACTGGGGAGGTATAGGTTTGAGGGGTGGTATGGGGAGACACTGACTGGGGAGGTATAGGTTGAGGGGTGGTATAGGGAGACACTGACTGGGGGGGGGGATATAGGGTGAGGGGTACTATGGAGAGACACTGACTGGGGAGTATAGGGTGAGGGGTACTATGGGGAGACACTGACTGACACCTATTGGGGGGCCCCTTGTATGCAGTAAACATTTTAAGGGGACACACTGCACCCTGTTATATGGGACCTCAGTATAGGGGGCACTGGGTACATCTATATGGTATATACTGGATGCAAAGAGCAATGTATACATCTATAGACTGCACATAGAGAATAGAACACTGCATGTGTACACACCTCCATGGAATAAATACAGAACACCATACACAGCTATAGGGGACACGCTGTATCCTGTTGTATAGGGGACACTGGGTACATCTATATGATATAGTATGGGTGCAAAGAGCAATGTATACATCTATAGACTGCACATGCAGAATAGATACATAACACTGCATGTGTACACACCTCCATGGAATTCATATAGAACACCATACACAGAATATATAGAACTTTGTATACAGCCTATAGAAGAAAATTTACAAGATGCATAGAGCAGAATATACATATGTAGGAAATATGCAACATTCTATACATCTATAGGCCCTGTGTAATGCAGATATACAGAACATGGTATACATCTATATATTGTATTATGCAGATATACAGAACATTCTATACATCTATAGGCCCTGTATTATGCAGATACAGAACATTCTATACATCTATAGGCCCTGTATTATGCAGATATACAGAACATGGTATACATCTATATATTGTATTATGCAGATATACAGAACATTGTATACATCTATATATTGTATAATGCAGATATACAGAACATTGTATACAATCCATAGAAGAACATACGCTGAATGCATAGAACATTGTATAGACTGTATATGCAGAATAGAACACTCTACCTTTATAGAATATATACAGAATACAGAAAGCGCATTATATACATCTATACAGAACATTGTACACAACATATAGAACATATACAAGATTTTTAGAGCAAAGTATACATGTGTAGGATATGTGTAACTTGGAATACATATGTAGGCCATATACCGCATTGTATTACTCCTATATACTAGACACACAGAATGTCGATTCTTTCTATAAAGAATACAGTATACATCTATAAACTATAAGAAGCTTTGATTACACACCTCCAAGGTACACTGGGAATGTATAGAGGATTGTGTATGTCTATTAGGGATACATTGTAGCTGTATGGAGGAGCAACACTGTCATCATGTGAGAACACATTGGATGTATAGGGCAACAACATACACCTCCAAAAATTAGGGTAAACAGTGGATGTATAGAGCACTGTGTGTATTTATAAGGTAAACAGTGAATGTAGAGATCTCTTTGCATATCTATAGGGTAAACACTGGTTGTAAAGATCTTTGTGTATCTCTGTTAGGTAAACACTGGTTGTACAGAGTGTTGTATACATCTATATGTTGAACATTGATTGCATTAGGCACTGTATACATGTATAGGATATATATTGGATGTATAGAGCTCTGTATATGTCTGTAGGGTAAACATTGGGTGCATTAAGCACTAAATACATGTATATAATGCACTCTGTCTGTGTATGTAGGGAGCTAGCATTGTGTACATGTCTGGATGTATATAGGGGAGAAGTGTTTTGTTATAGGTGTATATAGGGGCCTTGTGTTTTGTTATAGGTGTATATAGGGGCCTTGTGTTTTGTTATAGGTGTATATAAGGGAGAAGTGTTTTGTTATAGGTGTATATAGGGGCTTTGTGTTTTGTTAGAGATGTATATAAGGGAGAAGTGTTTTGGTATAGATGTATTTGGGGGAGAAGTGTTCATGTTTGGGGTGTATAGAGGACGGGTGTGCCATGTTTGGGGTGTATAGTGGACGGGTGTGCCATGTTTGGGGTGTATAGTGGACGGGTGTGCCATGTTTGGGGTGTATGGAGGACGGGTATGTCATCCCATCCACATAGAGATCAGTCTAGGCCATGTCTGGTCGGTGTGGTCAGATGTCAGCCCTTGCTGTAGCGCATCCCTAGGCCGGTGCGGTGCTGGCTTCCTGTGTACAGCCCAGACACATGGAGGGGGTTTGGCTGCTAGGATGTATGGCGGGCTGTGATTGCCGCTCTGCCCCTGGAGCTGTCATGCTGACTCCCCGGGCAGTGAAGGGGTTAACCCATCCTGGGGGTGTTTGGGGTCCCCTATGTATGTGCATTGCCGCGGTAGGAAGGAGTTAATAACCGGGGGGCGTCTACCAGTCATTCTCCCCCTCCCCTCCAGCCTGTCTGCTGAAAAAGGCGCGATGTGATGCTGCCAGCATGCTGCATGCCCGGACTTCCTGCACTCCCGGTACATGCACACCATATCCAGCACCGATCTGACATCGTGCGGTATTCTCCGCACAGCTGCGTTATGGCAAAAAAGAGATTGTCTTGGGGGGTGTAAAAAAAAAAATCTAAAGCCTGCCTCCACCCAAAATGCACCGCAGCCGTGTCACCGAGGAGAAAGAGAGAGAGAGAACCGGCTCCAAATTCCTGTAGGGGGCGCATTCTGTGCTGGGTAAGGCCATTGCAGGGTGGGGGATGGGGGAAGCTGCAGCACAGCGCCTCCTACAGGTCTGGGAGAGGAGCAGGCCCATAGTGCAGAGTCAGTGACTCACAGCTGTGCCTGCCTGGTCCTCTCTCTCTCTTTCCCTCTGCAGTGATACTGATACATTGTTACACTGCAGCCTTGTTACCCCGACCAAGATCTACCCCAGGATATAAATCTCTCATCACTTTGTTCACTGCCTTATGCTTTGCAGCATGTGTGGATTGCAATAACTGAAAATTCTTTTTATTTTGCTCTTCCAGGTGGGCCCAGTTCGAATTGACCACGCGCTCTCGGATGTATGGATGGCGATTTCAACCACGTCACCTCCCGCTGCGTGAAGTTCACCACCCGCCTACGCGGCGCTGACACCTTTGTGTTTCAGCTTTGATTTTTTTTTTTTTTTATTTTACAACAAGGTTTGTTGGCACTCTGCTCTCTCCTCTTGCATAGTGAACTATAAGCATGTTGGAGCCTTTTGCTATGATTGTGATACTCGTGTCATGTGTGTAGCACAGGGACAAAAATATTACCATCGCTTTGTTTGTTTTGTTTTTTTCTCTTTTACAATTGAGGTTGGTAGACAAATGCTTGAGGTTGGTTTCATTTTTAACTTAATGTAATCTTAAAATGTTTCATGGCTTGCTAAAAGTTTGATGGAGTATTAGGTTGGAGGTAACTTAGAAACAATTATCTTGTGTACATGGATGCTTGCGGTGTTACTAAATCAAGCTTCATTGAAAGGATACCAAGCATGACTGCAAGGATTTAAGTGACCCTGCCATGGCAAACAAATGACCACAAAGCTGAATTTATGGAAGTCCTGACATGTATGCCACTTTCCCTGCCAGCTGCTGTGTGTAGCTACGCTCCACATTATTGTAGTGACATCGAGCTTCCCAGGAGAAACCACTAAACACTGGATTGAAAATGAAAACCGAGAAAAGAAAAATGAACCGAAAATCAAATTAGTGCAAATTCACCCTGGATGTGTTTGTTTTTGCAGGAGCATTGATGAGTTTTTGACTCTTCTGAGCTTTGTGGTCAGTTTGCTTTACCTGCCCGAATCATGGCACAGGTCTGCCATGTAAGCGGGTCATACTTGGAAATCGTTGCTGTAAGCTGTCATCCTCTCATTACGTCTACTAATGGCTTTATTTTTTATAGAATCTTCTCTTTTGTCACAGTAAATGTTTATTGGCTGCTAAGTGAATGCAGTGACAATTTTTATCTATTATGGCAGATGTTTATAAATAGGAAATGTTTTTAATAGCATGGCTCAAATCTGACATTAAGGCTGGCGGTCACGTTGCGGTGCATTTGCCGCCTTCTCACACCAGGAACTACTACTGCTTGGTGTAATGCAGAGCAGATTCTGGGTTTCCCATAGCAGTGTTCTCCCCGGCCCCTTTTAGCTGGGCGCACCACCCGGCACTTTTCAGTAACCACCTGGCTGTCTTTGGGTGCTTACTGAAGAATTGGGTCACAATACAGAGGCACTGAACATATCTGTAATGCATGGTGTGTATATCTCGACTAGTTTCAGAATGTATGTTCTGCCATTTTTTTTTTCTGTAGAAGTTTCAGTTGGTACCAATATTGGTGGCTGTGTTAGAGAAATTTCACGTTATTGGGTTTCTGGTGAAAACAACTTCACCAGACAGGAAGTGAAAACATGAATGCAGAAGAAAGTAACTGTAGATATGTTTGGCTTTTTTTTTTTAAGTAGTTGAAGAGTACCTGTTGGCTTTTTATAGAGGTTTTGTGTGTTGGTGCCTCGGTGCATCTGAAAGGAGCATTGAGGTGAATATTACTCTACCATTAAGGAAGTACTCTCCCTTTTTCATTGGTTTTATATATAACATTTTAAACAGGGCTGCCTGTATATAGAGTTAGATTGTAGTTATTGAAGCGGTCAGTCTTTGTTGGTATCTTGGTATGAGGGTGGTCTATTGGGTCATGTGACATACACGACCCATTCACAAAGCTTTCTCAGTTCAGTGGAGCAAAGTTCTAAAGCTGGGGCAGCAAAAAGCACTATGGTGTAGGTGCAACTTTTTATTTTTTTTTTATTTAACCCCCTTTACTGTCTGTATTTTGTTTTAAACTGCCACAACCTGGAAAATACATCCTCACCTCTTTCAGAGAGGAAACCTTGGTCCCTCTGCAGAAGTCAAATACATACCTTGCTTGTCGGAGCTCTCCATTCATGCCTTCTTTTTATGAAAGAGCTCTGATTTTGAGGGGCCACTACTTAGACACAGAGGTCCTTTTCTGCAGTATGCTGGCAGGGGACAGGCCTTTCTACTCTAAGGCAAACCAATTCTAAGGCTTTTGTTTTGATGCACCAGGAGTGTAATTTGTTGTTTTACCCCAAAACTTCTGTTGGACCTAAACATTAAAATTTACCTTGTTGGTGTCCTGCAGTGCAACATGTAGAATTTAATAAGGGAAGTACTAAAATTGCATGTTATTGCCAGAGCTCAAACTTGAATGTCAGGAGCAGGTATAAGGCAGAAGGTGCAATAGAAGATTGGGCAGACAGCATAGGTAATCTTTAGTAGTGTTTTCAGGTAGCTTCACAATAATACAATTGGTTGGTCAGCAGGTGGCGCTGCAGGTTATCTGGGGAAAGGGGGTTGTCTCTGTTCAGGTAGAAGAACATTTTTGGGGTAAAAAGTCCAGCAAATTTAGGGTTGGGGTGCTAGTAGGTATGACTTTTCTCCTAAAGCATTTCTCATTCTTTTTAATGAGTCGTTGGTGTCTCTTATGGCATGACAGCTGTATTCCGTGCAGTCTTGTACAGTCCTGTCATAACTAGACCAAACTATTTTGCTAACAAGCACCACTTGGGTAAACTGACAGTAATCTGAATGATGGTTAACCTATAATTGAGGTATATCTGTTTACTTAAATGTTAGTCATTCTTACAGCCCTGAGAGAAAAGTGACAGCACAGCAATGGCCCGGCAACTAATTTCTTATTATTTTTAGCCCTTAGCTAAACACATTCCCAAACACCTGAAAGCTATATGGTAGCACACTCCAGCTGCGGGAGCACCAGGTAGCTTTAATCCATTGCCATTCATTTATGGGGTTTGGGCAATAATTGTAATATTTATTATGAATTCCTAGGCAGTTTTTAACGGAAGGGTAACTTTGGTTTTAGTTATGAGAGGGTTATGGTAAACAGGATATTTTGTATATTCAGCAGTGCCATTCCTCTTTTTGAACAAGGCAAAGCCTATTCATTACTTTGCTAGAATCACCTCCATTGTACAAGGAAATGGTGCACAGATTCTCTAAAAGAACAGCTTTGTTGTACGTTAGGCAATGTTCAGACTGGCAATGAGAATGCGGAGCAGCTACCACTTCCCCATGCCAGTGAAACGTTGCCTTGGGGGGGAAAGCCACCCACGGCACCCCCTTAAAAAATGAATGGGGGCCAGTAAGTGGTACAGTACGCTCACTTCTGCCCCCTTGTCAAATCTCCACATGCTGTGGTGTGTGTGATATGGTGCCAGACTTCGAGAGGTGTGCACAATCGCTTGATCCTGAGGCAAGTCTGAACATTAGGGGAATAAATAGACTGATCATTCGGCTGGCTTAACTTCTACCTGTAACTTTTTACAAAATGTAGAAGAGTGTGAAAGAGTAGTCGTTCCATTTGAAAACTGTTTTCTTTTAATAATTGTTTAAAACGGGGATCGGCAAACTCCAGCCTTTACGCCAGATAAGACCTAGCGGGTAGTTCGTTCTTGCCTAACGCCACCTGGCTGATCCGGCCGTCTATAGAGCCGCGGGTTGCCAGCTAGATCTGCCAGGGGGCGTTATGAACTACCGGAGCCGCTGGAGCTCCGGTGTCGCCTACTTACTGTGGCTATCCTATATACCGCGGCAGGCTTAATACTTCCGCGGTGGCGGTAAATAGGGAATGCTCACTGAAGGTAAATCCCTCTCCTCCGCAATGCATACCGAGTAGAGGGATTTCACTTTAGGGGGGTGTTTTCTGGTGGGGGCGTAGCCATTATGGCCGAACTCAGTCCGGCCTGGTGTGCCCCCGTCCACCCCTGAAATGGCCTAGTGGCCATAAAAGTTTGCCAACCCCAGGTTTAAAACATCCAAAGAGTTCAGGTGTGCAGTCATTGTAACCTTTTTGCTACCTTTTACAAAACTGCCCAGTAAAGAATTTGTAATGGCTACAATGTAGAAATTTTCTGGAAAGTTAATGTAGCTTCTTGTCTATGTGTAAGAAAGATATTGTGAAAACTTATTTATTGGCATCTCCATGGAATGGGTTCAGCAGTGACTCATATTGAATATTGCGTTTTTGATTCCTCTTTGGCACATTCCTGAAGGAAACTGTCAAATTGAATTTGTGCTGCGGTGTCTTAGCTGGATACTGCGGCCACCAGTTATGTCAGCAAGGCAATAATACTGACGGCATGTTAGGTGCTGGAGTATATTGAGCTATATGGTTCTATGTCAGACAGTGAATTGGCCTTGACGATAGGCATTCTTTATCGTTTGCCTTTCTTTACGCCTGTAGAAGAAGAAAGTAAACACCTTGAATTCAGATTCCTTGATCTACTTCTCAGAAACGTGTTGATTTCTTAACTATCCATCTACTAGGGCTCTATTCGCTGGTTTATTCTGACCTCACGTTTCTGAAATAAAGTGTAGTGGTTGGAGAAAGGATCTGTTGGAGACTATTTAGATCCTGATAAGCAGAAGTCTGTTTCCCAGCAGACTTTGGGATGTTGGTTCTAGTGATGGAAGAGAAAGTAGTGCAGGTTGAGAGACATTTGCATGTTTACGTTCTTCTTCTACAGCTAAGTGCATTATTAAATGAAAACATAAACTGGAACTGAATGAAGGGGATTTTTGATTTGGTTAGGAATGCAGGTATGTTTTTTCCATTGCAGTTATGTTCCTTGCATTTAGTGGTGAGTAAATGGGCTTTAGATTTTCTCTTGGACCTGCTTCGATTTGGACATGGTGTGTAATTCACATCTGTCAACTTGATTCCTTCTGAACCCAGGTGGACAGGTTGCTGCAAAATACATTGCAACATTGCAATGCACATTGCATACATTGCATTGTAGGCAAGTTTTCACTTTATCTCATTGTGCCTGTTCTCCTTTTTGGATGTGGGTGAGACCCCTTTTGTCTCAGACCACACATTCTGCTATGACGTGCATTGTGTAGAAATGTTTGTGTCGCAAGTAGGCTTTCGTATTATGGGCAAAATAATTTGTGGGTTATTTTCTTTTGTGCCAAACAAAATGCTGGTTCTGTGTCTAATTTGTGTTTTACTCAGCTCTTGAGGAATTTGATATTGTACTGCTGTTTGTAGAATTTTTGACTGGCCCTGAGGAATGTTTTAAGCAAAGGCTAATTAAATTATTCTTGGTGATGCTTTTACTGATATTTGCTTGACATTGGGGTATTTGTAAGGTTTATATGTCTTTTTTTTCTTCTTCTATGTTCAATATATGCTTGTTGGTACAGCTCTACATAAGTAGTTATTGAACGCGATCAATATTTTACAGTAACAGGGATCCAAGCATGGGACTTTTGTGGTCTTGATTACAGGAATGAGCCCCCGTTGAGTGTATTGTGCGTCTGAGACCTCGGTCCCGGCAAGTAAATGGGAGATTATATTCCAAAAACATTTTAGGTACTTTCCAAACACTCTCGGTAGTCTGCGGTGTAGGAAGTAGGTCTGCCTCAAAGATATAGCATGACGTTGGAAAATTAATGTTTAAAAAAGAACTATATTTTCAATTATTTATAGCTCAGGTACTTTGTTGATACACAGATGGGTACCTTGACTATCTAGATTAGCCTTTTTAATATAGGGGAGCCCTTGTTTACTATATCAGCATGGTGGTCAGTGGGAATGTTGCCTCTTTGGATAGTCATAAAGATTATTGGTGTCACCTAAAATGACCTGAGTGCTACAAATTGCTCAAGGAAGCCCTAGCTACTTCTGGAGGAACCCTAGTTGAGAAACATTGATCTAGATTATAGGGCAAAGTGTGTTTTTAGAATTTTCTGTTTTTTTTTTTTTTTGATGGCCTGGATTGTAAGGCTTCATAACGTAATGTCAAGGACTTCAAATGAAATCTTAAGACTATCGAACTGTGTTCAGTCATACAGGCCGAATCACACAAGCAAGAATCATCCTTGTGTTCTGTATTATGTGCTATTGTGTACAAGCCTAAAGCTGTGTACACACGTCAGATTTTTCTCGCCCGATAATCGGCATCAGCCAGATATCGGGCGAAAATCTGGCGTGTGTACAGTCGGCGTCATCCATCGTCTGAACGACCATCCTGGCGGATCCACAGACGATGAACGACGACCAATCCTAATGCAAGGGAAGGGGGAGAGCGGACAGCAGGGTGCCGCTCCGTCGCTTCTCCCCTCCCCTCTCTATAGAGCAGAACGGTGCTGTATGTACAGCACCGTTCATGCATTGTGTAGTCCTTTGTCGTTGGAAAGGATCGTGAAAGATCCTTTCCAACGACAAAAATTGCACTTGTGTACGCAGCTTTAGACTTGAGAAAAGTAATGCGTAAAAAAGGAAAGCAAAAAAAAAAAAAACCCCACAAACTAAATAATGTACTAGTGTATTGAGCACAAAATACTTGGAGGAAGTAAACCCAAAACAAAAACATTTACTTCAATCCTGCAGAGCAGTCGATCCGTCCTGAGGTTTCTTCAATTGGGTCTCGTGTCTTCCCGGTATCCATCTTCGGGCTGGCACAACACTTTAAATAAAAGGGTTGTCTACCCTTTTTTATGAAGTGAAAATTCTGAGTTTAGGTACGCTTTAACTTTTCCTGGAAGCCTTTAAATGCTTGTCTTGCTTGCTTGGGTAATAGGGAAGGGTTACTATTTTTGCCAGGAATCTCCCTAATGGCATCTTGGAAGCAACACAAACTTTCCAGTGTTTTTTGGGGGATTAGTACCTGTGTTGCATGGTTATTGCTAAGAATGGCACATCTTTTTGGGTATACAACATCATTCAAACCTAGATAGAGGTTCTACTTTTAAAACTGTAAAAAGAGTAGAAGACCATGAGTTGTAAATTGAAGCTAGAGTCCCACTTTTCTGGCCTGGCTATTTAATATGGCCAAAGATTGGAATATGGAAGACAAGAAGGAAGAAGATGTTAGCTCTTGCAACGTTACAGGGACAGGTGAGCATTGACTGGTTTAGTTTTGCTTTAAAAACATCGGATTGTCCAATCAGTATTTAGTGGCCTTGTCATGTAACAATAGTTATCACATTTTGGTGCACTAAATAAGCACTAAATAAGTTTGGGGGTGTGTTATTTACACATAGATAAGTTTGGGGTGTCTTGAGGTATAGAACAGGATGTGACTGTGAAAATTAAGGGAAATTTACTCTATCCAAAATAAAATAAATAGGTTGGTCAGTGAATAAATGCCTGTGTGAGATGCAAAATATATAAATGTCGGAGTATAAAAGCATCTTATTGGTTCCCGATTCACTTTTTCTTATTATGACTTAAGTATGGAATTAGGGAGCAGATGCATTAAATCTAGGAGGCGGCCAGGCCTTTCAGGCAGTTGGATTTGCTTTTGTTGAGCCATACAGACGGATATATAAATAGTTTGGCATCAGGTGTATTTTTTCATGGCACCCTGTCTGGCTGTCAAGTGTTATTTCACTTCCTTTGCTAAAGGAAACCTATCTACTCTGGTACCCTGTAAATGCATAGATTGGAATAGTTGCAATAAATATATTTACTGTGTTGTGTTTGTACATGGCAGTTCTTTTGTATACTTTTTCTGTAGTAGGTATCTAGTGTACTTTTTGCTTACATTTTCTGACTGAGTTCCTCCTTTTGATGTCCTTAGCTTGTACATATAAAGGGAAACCTTTCTTCATTTACCTGCAGGTCATGAGGATAGACCTTTGTCAGCATTTTTGCAGCAAGGGTTTACATGCCTCCCCCATATTGGGATAGAGGATCAGATAATAAGTGAATAAGTGAATGATGCTGTTTAAGATAACTGAACTGACCAAAAGTACTAATTTGGATTTGTTGCATAGTGGTGCTTTGTCCTTTTTATTAATATTATTATCATTACACAGTATTTATAAGGTGCCATCATATTATGCAGCGCTGTACAAAGTCCATAGTCCTGTCACTAGCTGTCCCTACTTCATATGTGTAGTACATAATACAGTAGAAGGTCAATTTTTGGCGCGAGCCATCTAACCTTAATGCGTGTTTTTGGAATGTATGAGGAAACTGGAGAACCCAGAGGAAACCCACGCAAACACGGGGAGAAATGCAAACTCCATGCGGATCGTGTCCTCGCCGAGATTCGAACCTGGGACCTAGCGCTGCAAAGGCCTTTGTGATGAGTTTTTATTACAGGTTGCTCCTAGAAAATGAGGATAATCATTCCGATGGGCAGCCTATATAGATCTGTCTGGTATGCCAGTGTTAATGTGGTGCTGAGTAAAAAGTTAGAGATGTAGTTCTGCCAAGTAATCTCCCATCCAGTGAGTCTTTCTTTTTACCAGTCTCCTTTGGTTGGGTCCCCCACTCATACAGGACCATTTACTGGACAGTCTTCTATAGCCAACCTCCTGGCTATATCGGAACAATGGTTACCTGGTTTTTCTGCAGTTGGTTCTCTGGCAATCTACTTTTCTCAGGACCTTAGACTAACCTAAACAATCTAATTTTTCAAAAATTGTGGTTGCTATTTGCAGCAAAAACTTTACTTAAAGCAAACTTTTCATACACCTGGCTGTATATGATCAGTTCTTTCCAGCAATGATGGACCTAATCCTAAAATGTAATATAATGTAGTTAGGGAAATACTTTTTAAATCATCATTCTAAGTTTAGGATTTAGGTGGAACTCGTATCAAACCTTGTGTTCTGGATAAGGTGTGTGGAAGAGTTAGAACTTGATTAGACAGGTTTAATTGCTGTCCCTATTGGGAACGGTTTCTTTAGTTTCTGTTCCAACAGTGACACAAAGTATGGTGACATTTATTGTCTATTGACCATAATCAAATAAAATGTCTGTTTGTTCATAGTCTGGTTAGAGGTAACTAATGTTTGGAAGAAATCAAGTTGGTAGAATATTGCATAGCTCTGATCTGTAATGCATTGGGCTGTTCTGTGATGGCCCTGGATGATACAGCTGGTTTCTTCTTGCCATTCATGTTTTGTTATGAAGGTTATTTTTGTAAAGTTGTCTTCTTTCACTAGTTTACATCTCACCAAAGAGTGCTTAGTATCTCATTGCTGTGTGATGATGCACTAAAACTTCTTCATAGATGAGAAAACTTTACAGAATGCAATGATCATGCAGGGTGTTAGGCTAGGTACACACGTGCAATAATTACTGTTTGAAAACAAACGATCATTCCCGATTATTTTGAAAGATTATTTTGTGCACAATTCTGTTTATGCTGTAGCGATACGGTCGTTCAAATATAATCCACCAATAATGTACACACTAGATACGATGGTTTGTGAACGATCTTTCGAACGATGCAGGAAGTGACATGTACAGGAGAAAGTGTATCACAGAACAGTCCATGATCACTGAGCAAACGTACACACAATAGATTACGAACGATCGTCGCTCAATCAGATCCGCCGGGACAGTTGTTCGTTTACAGTGAGATTCCTCGTTCATCGGCGTCGTTGAACAGTGGTTGTGCACTTTTTTTTGTTAACAATCTTCCGTGGATTGTTTGTTTCCAACGACAATTATTGCACATGTGTATGCAGCTTTAGACACGTTGCATTATCTTGCTATGTAGGAAGAGATATTCAGTAATGTAGTTCAAGAAAGAATCGAGGTGTGTGGCAAACCTTGTTGACGAGCTGGTGATAGTCTACTTTACAATATATAAAATCCTGGCTTTTGAGTGGTGGGAAGTGAGGTTTGCCTGCAGTGCAGAGTAAAAATTGCCGCAGGGATTGATTGCTTTGTTGGTCTAAGGTTGTATTGCATTGGGGTTTAAGGAGCCAGGAATATCATTCATCTTAACAGGTTATATATGGATGATTCCCCCCCCCCCATTTCTAGATAAAATAAAAAAAGTTTATTTTAAAATTGTTAACTTTTTTTAGTTTATTATAGTCTTTTTTTTGCACTTGTTTTTTTTAATGTGCCAAAAAAAATAAATAAATTGGTACCTGCCTCTGTTGCTAGGCAACTGTCAGCATTCCAGAAGTAGGTTGATTGCAAGGATGCTCAGTGCTTTGTATGGCAAGTCTGACCAGAAGCTTTACCAAATGTTTCCACAGCAAAGGACTTAATGTTATATAAAAGTACCTTACAATAAAGCAAAATGTGAGATGAACCAGTTATGGAGATTGCAGTACAATGAACTCGTCCTTGTTAGGAAAGTCATTGTGGCCAGTTGCCAGGCTTGAGGCTTGCTAGCTCTCAATGGTCTTTGCAAATTTGCAAAAAACTGATGTGTTGGTGAATCTGTTTTCCTTTAGTTTTGTTTTTAGGTTGATTTATTTTTTTCTCTTGACCTAAAAGTGGTTTGTTCAGATGTTACAGTTTGAGTTGCTAAAGTTTCTGTTGCATTGTGTAATATTTTACATTGATCCAGGGTTATGAAATGCAGTTGTTTTCAGAAATCTACTATTATGTGTTACATGTACACCTGGGTCGTTTTAACTGTTTTGTTATTACAGAAAGAATATATTTCTAGCTTCCCTCTTGGATGTCTAGTTTGGATTTTTCTATACCAAATACACTACTGTAGATTATTTGGTCCTTTAACTTTGGTGCATGTTTGAATAGTCTTGTTACATTTATATTCCATGAAAATTCTGAATGTCGTGCACTGGTTTACCATTGATCTTATTACTCTTTTTTATCAGTTGCCGCTGTTAGACCACTGGACTAGAGTATAATATTTCCACAAGAAATAAACACGTAAATTGGTCAATTTCCTTGTATTTTTTATAGAGATCCAAAAGCCAAAAATTCGATTTATTTCTTATGCGGAATTTGTCTGCCAGTAGCCAGCATTGTGGGTGATGATACAAAGTGAACTCCTTGACATATGTTGCAGAATGTTAGGAAATCTGTATATATGGTGTATTTTGAGGCATAATTTTTCTGAAAATGTTTTCTGTAATTTACTGTATATAGCCGCTACCTGTAATATGGGCCTACAATTTTTTGGCTAACAAGCTTTGTCTTTTTTTTTTTTCTTAGGTAGTAATAATGTTCCAACTTCCTGTAAATAACCTTGGCAGTTTACGGAAAGCCAGAAAAACAGTGAAGAAAATCCTGGGTGACATTGGCCTTGAGTACTGTAAAGAACATGTAGAGGTGAGTCTGTTTCTCCGGATCTCTCGGCTCTTGTAAAGGATCAGAGCTAAAAAAGACGTGCAAATGACAAAAGACTAGTCGCCAGTATTGCCTTTGGTTTCCTTGCAGTTGATCTTTTTCTTTTACAAGCTGTTCTTTTCTGTGTATTCATAAAGATGTGACATCTTGGTAGAGGGGTAATGTCAGAGGTGCCCCTTGACAACTGTATATAACAGGAAGTGCACTTGTACCTCTCAGAAGGAACGCAATATTTATTTTGCAAACCTTTATAGAAGTTCCCCATAAAACAGCTTCTCACTTTTAGACTCCGAGTCCATGTAAAGATCAGCTTTAATTAAAATGTAAAATCATTTGGGTAACCATTGTACATTTATATAAGAAATTGCCCTCTCTTACTGTCCATATGAGATTGGACTAAACCGGTAACAGGACAGGTGGCAGGAAAATTTGCACAGATTACACTTCCTTATTTCATCCAATGCCTGCAGCCAACATACAATTGTTTCCAGTTATAAGAAAGAGGAAACAAAAAAGCAATGAAAATTTAAAAGTCGCCGCTCTTCATTATACACACCATTAAATATTAATCCTTTTTCCCACCATCAGTCACCTTCATATTTAAAGCTTTATAATCCTGCACCAGGCTCTTTGCAGGTTGATTGAAGACCATTGTAATTTAGCCTATTTTCTGTAATCATTGCTGTACCCCTTGCTGGTGCATTCTATTATAATTATCAGTATGACTAATCAATATATCTATACGTTGAGGGAAGGACTTGGGTGGGATGGTATTGGAATTAAGTATTGACCCAGCATCTGTAATAAATGACAGTGAGGTACCAGTAAGATACTTTGGCTCCATGTCTTTTGGAATCTGGCTATAGATCAATTCATGGTTGGGTGGTAACACAGTTTTTGATTGCTTTTTTAAAAAAATCATTACTAAAGGAATGTCATGCCTGTGATAATTATTATATTTCAAAATTCGAACTGCTACATGTTTGTTGTGTATTAAATATCTGGTCTGTTTTCTTGTCATCAGGAATTTAAGCAGTTTGAACCTAACGACTTCTATGTAAAGAATACCTCCTGGGACGATGTGGGACTCTATGATCCGTCACTTACTAAAAATCAGGTACTCATCTATTTAATTCTACTTTTTAGAGAACCATTAGTAAACCCCATTCGATCCATGCAAAGTACAAATCCAAAAATATAACTCTTATTTGCCTTTATGAATAATTACAATCCATCAACAGCAGGCAATTCTTACAGTGGATTCATTGTCTTCATTGACAGTTTATCCCTTTAAAAGGAAAGTCTGATATCTTTTAAAATTATGGTGTTTACAGTAACCAGAGTTTGCCATGGCTATTTCCCTTCTTCTAGATATCATACTAAATACTTTGCTGTTACTCAGAACCATATTATTTTAAGCTCTATCTTTCATCAATAGAGGACAGTCTTAGTCTTCCTGACATTAGCCTCTTTGGCAACTTCTCACAAGTGTCAGTTGAGCTTTGGAGAAAATACTCCTTTGGCTCACAGCTTCTATAAGACACATACAGATGCATACAAAACTAGAAGTTCAAAGAAAAGTTTCTCCACCACTACTACCTTTCCTCAAGGCAACTAGTATTTGATGATCGCTTGCCCTACCTAGCTGCTGGGAACTAAAATTAAAATAATAATAACCTAATTCAGCCAAATGATCCTTTTCCATATTTGTGAGCATCATAGGCATAGTAATTTAAAAGTTGTTCCTGTTTGCTTTTGGTCTACCTGTGACCCAGTCAGAAGACAGTCCTCATTTATTGCCCTTTTGCTCTACGTTTTCATTGCTCCCAGAAATAAGAATCGGATTTCATTGTTCTTTATGCTGTTTAAAACTTTTATGCATAAGATTGTTGGTAAAAATAAACAGCAGAAAATATCAGGTGAAAGTGGTCTGATTCGAGGCAAACCTCCTGTAACATCCTAGGGAGTATTAGGAAAACATTTCAGTTACTTACCAAAATGCACTAAGCATTTTTTTTTTTATGGATCTCAATTTTTTGATCCAGAAAACCTGAAAACATTTGCTAACAAATAGCAAATTACTTTTAGGAAATCCATTCCAGGTTTGCTGGATCACCCAACTTCACTGATGGAAGTGTATCTTCTTCAGCCTTGGAGGGCTTTAATAAATCAGGGCCTATGTCTTAAATGTAGTTTCTCTCTTTGTTGGTTGATTGTAGATGACTAGTTTGTGTTCTAGTAAAATGACTGTATTTCAAATACCATGGTAAGCCAAGTCTGCTGCGTAAAAGCCCATTAAAAAGGCTTGCAGTACATTTTATTATATTTGTTAGAATTATTTATTTTAAAAAAATTATGCTGTGATTGAGCCCTCATGTTTTATTAACTCAAACACTGTTTATGTAAATGGGTATATGAAAATAGCTATGAAAATATATTTTGGCTACAGAAATGCAGTTATGTTTGCAAATGAAATATGAGTTCAATAGTTGGCCTACTAATTTTAAAATAGTTTATATATTTACATAAAACCATATGTTGTGTTGAGCTTTTGTAGTAATTCCCTCCCCTAATTTTTTTTTATACTTTCTCTCTAGGACTATCGAACTAAACAGTTCTGCTGCAGCCAATGTCCATTCTCCTCCAAGTTTTTCTCAGCGTATAAGAGTCACTTTCGCAATGTACACAACGAAGACTTTGAGAACCGTATTTTGCTGAACTGTCCGTATTGCACATATAATGGCGATCGAAAGACCTTGGAAATGCACATTAAGGTATTCCATGCCCCCACTGCACCACAGCCAAACCCACCCCTCAACACTTTTAAGGAAAAGAGTAAGTTTGAGAGCCTTAAACCGAAGCCGACAGACAGTGTGGAACAAGCTGTGTATTATTGTAAGAAGTGCACTTACAGAGATCCCCTCTATGAAGTGGTGAGAAAACATATATACAGGGAACACTTTCAGCACGTTGCAGCACCATATGTTGCCAAGTGTGAAAAGTCTGTCAACGGTGCTGTGTCTACAGGTTCAAACACTAGCGATGAAGGCAACATTCAGTGTAAGCGCTGTCGATTTATGCCGAAGAGTTATGAGACTTTAGTCCAGCACATTATTGAAGACCATGAACGCATTGGGTACCAAGTTACAGCTATGATAAGCCACACCAATGTGGTTGTTCCCAGATCCAAGCCATTGATGCTGATTGCACCAAAGCCACAGGAGAAGAAGCCCCTTGGCATGCCGCAGCGGATGGGTCCAATTACGCCAGCGAACATCCGGCCTCTTCCGTCGCAACAAATGGTCAATAGACTTGCGATACCAAAGCCGTCAATGAATTCCAACATGATGACCAACATGCACATGCAGCAGAATAATTATGGTGTTAAAGGAATAACACCAGGCTATGCAGTTGGCCAGCAGATGAGGCTAGGAATGGGTGGCAATGCACCAGTGTCCATCCCCCAGCAGTCTCAGTCCATGAAACAATTACTTCCTGGTGGTAACGTAAGGCCATACTCCCTAGCAAATGACCAGAGGTCCCCTGCTCCACTAAGGTACTCTCTTCAGTCTGGAAACTCTGCGATATCAAGTAGCCATTTAAAGCCTGCTTCTATTACTCCAACCCACATAGGCTCTCGTGGAATGGTCCAGGCAAGTGCAAAGCCTACAGGGGCTGCTTCAGCAGCCGCCGCTGCTGCCAATTCCACCTCATCTACCCAAAAATGGAAGATCTGTACCATCTGTAATGAGCTTTTTCCAGAAAATGTATACAGCATTCACTTTGAGAAAGAGCACAAAGCAGAAAAGGTGCCTGCAGTAGCAAACTACATTATGAAAATACACAACTTTACAAGTAAATGTCTGTACTGTAATCGATACTTGCCAACTGACACTTTACTAAATCACATGTTGATTCACGGCCTATCCTGCCCATACTGTAGATCAACTTTTAACGATGTTGAGAAAATGGCTGCGCATATGAGAATGGTTCATGCCAATGAAGAAATGGCACCCAAAACTGATTCCACGTTGACTTTTGACCTTACGTTACAGCAAGGTAGTCACACAAATATCCACTTGCTTGTTACCACATACAACCTACGGGATGCTCCTGCTGAATCTGTTGCTTACCATGCTCAGAATCAACCAACAGCTACCCCACCTCCGAAAGCCCAAGCAAAGGCTCCTGAAAAAGTAGATCCTGCAATCAAAAGCCCGCCACAGACTGCTGTGCCCTACAAGAAAGATGTAGGCAAAACTCTATGCCCGCTCTGCTTTTCTATTTTGAAGGGTCCCATTTCTGATGCTCTTGCCCATCATTTGAGAGAGCGACATCAGGTCATTCAGACCGTCCATCCTGTCGAGAAAAAGCTCACCTATAAGTGTATCCATTGTCTTGGTGTATACACTAGTAACATGACGGCATCAACTATCACACTGCACCTTGTACATTGCAGAGGTGTTGGAAAAACTCAGAATGGGCAGGATAAAGGTGCACCCATTAAAATAACTACAGGCCAGACAATGTCCTCAATGAAACGTCCGAATGACTTTGTGGATCTAGTGAATGTGAAGAAGAGAAGACTAGACGAGGACCCAGATGCTCCAATTATTTTAGACGATAAGCCTGAGGAACCGGTGGCTTTGGCAATCGATCCCAAAGGGCATGAAGATGACTCCTATGAAAACAGAAAGACATTCCTTACAAAATACTTTAACATTCAGCCCTATGCTAGCAGAAGGGAGATCGAAAAATTAGCAGCCAGTTTATGGTTATGGAAGAGCGATATAGCATCTCATTTTAGCAACAAAAGGAAAAAGTGTGCTCGAAACTGTGAGCGATACAAATGCAGCGTTCTTCTTGGCTTTAACATGAAAGAACTTAATAAAGTACAACATGATATGGATTTTGGAGCTGAGTGGATGTTTGAGAACATTGACGAATCCCAGTCTGCTCCAAACGCAAGTAAGACTGTAGATAAGCGTAAACTTAATGAGTCTAGTTCCTCGGATAGTTCTGCCAACGCAGAAGAAGACTTGAACGATTGTGTCATCGAGTCATCTCCTGAAAAAGATGTCAAAGAGCTTGTAAAGTCTATTAGTGCAGAACCCGAGTCGAGTAAATCACAGCAGGCTGAAGAGACTCAAGATAGTCAAAAGGCACCTCTACCATCTAAAGCCAACAACCATTCTGATTCGTCCAGTGAAATAATTATAGACAATTCCGACAATGAGGAAGAGCGAGAAGAGCCACCCGCATGGAAGGATGAGACCTCTCGTTCCGACAGTGAACTGGTTTCGCAGCAGGTTATTGACTTAGAAGACAGTCCAGCAGATGACACGGCAGACGCCCCAACAGATGGACTTGCAGCAGACAAACCTGAAACTTTGGTCAATGATTCAAACCACAGTGAGGATGCTGGAAGCACAAAGGAAGATGTCAAGGATCACTTAGCAGAAAGTGACGAGGAGCAAACCAAATGGAAACAGAATTCTTTGGAAAAAGGTGAAGAGGTATGGTCTAAAGAGAAGTCGCCATCATTAAGCAACTCATCTGCGAATGAGGAGAGTTTGTCAAACCAGCCAATGGATTGGCAAACGAGCACAAACGATAGTGAAGACGGGGATCACTTCAACATGACTGTTACAGATAAAATGCACAGCAATCTAGCGGGTGTAGGACTCAGCAGCCAAGAAGTATAGGTTCACATGGCACTACTGTGTACAAACCAGTAGCTAAACCTTTTTCATTACAGCTGGACTCTTCTTGAACTTTAACTGTCCGAGTGGTCAGTGACGTGCATGGTTGCAATCTCAGCTGCTGTAATACAACTCTTAAAAGACCATACTTACCTAGATTGCTTGTGACTTCCTCAACATTGGGCTTATGCACAATGTGGACAGCAACAGTGGATTATTTATAATGCACAGTTGTGTTTTATCCAAAAGTTCTTGTTCCAGCTTCCCAAAAAGTTAAAATTTTTTTGGTTATGTTTTTCTTTACATAAAAATTAGCCTTCTGAAAGGAAACCAAGAAACCTCACTGAGCTCCGGTTTCCATCGGCCGAAAGGGTATGACTCCCATAGCGGCTTTGTATCCTATTTTGTTTTGGTTCACTGTGTATAGAATTTTTGGGGATACTAATTTTTTTTATCCCCCAGTCATGTATTCATTCTCAATAGTTAAATTGTATATTTGTACAGTATTTTAGACTTATTCAAAAGTGAGGCTTCTAAAAATTGTTCTTGTGTACCCACTATAGAATTTTTTTTTAATTTAGTGATGGCCTGCTGTGTAATTAATGCTGTATCTAGTTTACCTAGCAAAAGGCTTGAAACCGCTATAATTCAAGAAATTACAAAAACTTAAAAAAAAAAAAGTTTAATATGTAATTTTGAAAGACTTTAGTTTTTGCACATAATCCGTACAATCTCATATTGGAGCCTGGACTTGTAAGATCGATCTCTGTTGTTGTACTAGAATTATTCTATTTCTGCCCTGTAAAGCCCCAGGAAGAACTGTTGACGAGCTGGTGTTTTGGAAGAGAAAAGTATTTTTAAAGTGCACAAGCGGCCTACCAAACCGCGGCATCATTTTTTTTTTTTTTTTAAGTGCCTCTTCCTTGTGTTTTTACCAGGAGAGATCTTGGTAAGCAGAGGCCCCCTCTTTAAGTAGGCACAGCATTGGCCGCCTAATGCACCTGGAAGGTAGGTACACTTTAATCTAGGGAGGTCCAACCCAAGACAAAGTATGCCAGCTTATTCATTTTTTGCCACCTTTTAAAGAAGAGTCTGTAAAAAAAGTATTGTGTTCCAAATACCCAAAACAGAAACACAATGCTGTATTTTGGTTCTTAGTATATTTAGTTCACACCCACCTAGTGATGTTCATTTATACCATCTAATATTTGACACAATGTTGTAGTAGTATTTTGTGATCTTTTTTTCCCTTTGTATTCATTTAAGCATCTAAATAAATAAAAAAAAAAAGCTGTATTGTGCTTCAAGTGGACCTTTTGCTTCTCTTCTGTGAATTATTGGTATTCTTATTCCAGAATCCTGTCTGTGTTTATAGCAGAACTCCAGACAGATATAAAAGATGAAATTTTTTTTTTAATCTACGCTGTGTGTGTGTATATATACAGGTAGTCCCCAGGTTTAGGACATCCGGCATACGGACGAAGCCTAGATACGAATGGGCTTCCCTGCTCACTGTGTGCAGGATGGAGGCTTGCTGGGGGGGTTGTATGACTTGCAAAAGAAATATTTTGCTAAACACAACTGAGATTGTAGGTGATCTTAGGGGGGACCCCTTTCTGCAGCTTCTTGTAAATCTTTAATGACCAAGACAAACTCTACTGTAGTTTCTTTTTGCATATCAAAGCACAGCTTGCTTCAGAAGTCAATTAATGTCTAGGCTCCATAAAGATTTTTTTTTTGCTTTGTTTATGGTTAGCTCTCAATGAGGATTTTATACTGTACTAACACCATGCTGTGTAATATGTTAAGAAAAACATCTATCCTAATTGCTTTTATTAAAATATGTACCTGTTCTGACTTATATACAAATTCAATTTAAGAACAAACCTACAGTCTCTATCTCATAATGTAACCCAGGGACTACCTGTACTAAGATATTGCCTGGTAGTAGACTCTTGCTCTCCCTGTACAGCAGAGCTCAGGATTAAAAAAGCAGCACAAGTAGCCAATCAGTTGTGATAACCAGGAGAAAGCTGATAGTAGGAAAACACCCGGGAGGGGGAGCAACAACAGAGGGGAGGGGGAGAAGGACAGAGCAGGACACCGCTGCGCTCTCTCCCCTTCACTTTCATTACGATCGTTCCTCGTCTGTGGATCGGCCAGAACAGTCGTTTGGACATCGAGTGCTGTACACACGCAATATTCGCATCCGATATCAGCCCTGCGATTATCGGAGGGGAATCATCTGACGTGTACGTAACCTTACACTCACATTCCTTTTTTCTCGAGTGGTTCATCTTGCCAACCTTTAAGTCACTGTTGTATCATACAGTGATGTAGAAGTTGGCAGGAGGAACCACAAAATGCAGCAGGACATGGGGAAATTGGTTATTCACTGGCATGCAAGAATAATTAGCATGCAGTTTTCTTTTTACTGCAAAAGCAACTAGCAGCAAGAGATGCAATTATTTAAGTTCTCATTTGTAAGTACGGCAATACTGGAGATAATATCACTAAAATGAAAGTGTAGCTTCAGGCTAGTATTTACAAAAACACCATATAATCCATTTGTGTAATAAGTTTACAATATATTTTTTTATTAAGTACCTGAGAGAGTCTTTTGGCTTACTATGACTGTACAAACAATAGGGATTGGGAGGGCACACGCCTCCACTTAGGTTCAACATTGTGATTCTACTACCTATTCTATGGCTGGAGAGATGACCAAGTCGCCAATATTTTAGTTTTTAAAAAGTGAACTTTGAGGATGACATTTAGATATTTAGCATGGAATAAATTTATATTATAAAGATGGCAGTGGCCCAATTTTGATTACCTATATATTCTAAAAGTTATTTCCCATTCAGAAGTTCCCCCTTTTTCTGCTGGAGAATTGAAACTTTCAAAAACAGGCCCTTTGTAGCGGTGGAATTTTTAAATGTATTTTAAAATATAACCTTTTCAAAAGCCTGTGAAAAAATGCTTACATTGTTTGGGTGGTTAAAATTAAAAATTTGTTCACCAGTGTTATTTTAAAATAAATGAATAAAGCAGAATGCGATGATGTGAGTAGATCGGTGAGCCTAAAGTCTTGTACACATGGGCATTATCTTTGGCTTATTTTATGTGAGCTTAAATGGTTGATTTCATCTGTTGAATTGAACCAATATCTATTAGAAAGCTATCCAATCAATTTTGGCAAAAAAAAAAAATCTATTTAAAATTTGTTTGTAAAGCCCATTGTTTTTATCAATCGAGTGCTGATGGGATCGGTAGGCAAATGACGGCAGTGTTGGAATTGATTTTCAAACAGATTTTTGATGAGCTCTGTTCAATACTGCGTGTTGCAAGGTAATCAATTTTATTTAAAGAAATATCCGTTTGCTTGAGCTAGTATACATCTAATACTGTATGTCTAGTGGTGAGGTATATTAGAGAATCAGTTATTATTATTATTATTATTAAAAAGGATTTATATAGTGCCAACATATTACGCAGCGCTGTACATTAAATAGGGATTGCAAATGACAGACTAATACAGACAGTGATACAGGAGGAGAGGACCCTGCCCCGAAGAGCTTACAATCTAGTAGTAGGAAGCTTTTACAATATAAGTGCCTTGTAATAGTTTTTGCAACTTAGGTGCACAAGGCTTGGAAGTATAAAAGCAACCAGAACTTCATATTGGGTAGGAAAGGCTTAGAAACATGTCAATATCAAACCGGAAGTTGCATCCTTGTGTAGAGACTTGAAGAAGCTGAGAATTGAGGGGACCTTTGTACAACATGGGCACAATTAATGTTGAAACTATGATTGTGGTTTAGTCAATTTTTTTCAGCAGCAGATATGTAGCGAGCTGAATAAAAAAAAAATTTATTCTCGCTTAAGTAAATGAATTATTTTTTTTTTACAAATGAAAACCATGCAAAAGTTTTTTGATTGCTTATGAGCAGCATGGAAGAATGCCATTTTTATGGTGACCTTACCACTGAGTAAGGGAATGCAAGTGAGTCACATGACCTCCATTACAATATATTAAGTGGAGCAGAATGTTCACAAGCCATTAACATTTGCTTTTTTTCCTTTAATAGTGAAATAATTTAGATGTTTTTGTAAATCACTTACTCTGTTTTTTTCAGACATTTGCCCACATCCCATTTAGCTGAAGCTAAAATTAAAATTTGTTTTGCAAAGATAAAATGTTTTCTACGTGTGCAGATACTCTGTAATCTCATGCTTTGCTTAACACTTCCCACAGCCAGGTCCCTAATCACATTGTATATAAATTAAGCAAATATTGTCTGGTCAAAGACCTATCCAGCTTTGATTTTGAGCAGCAAACTGTTTAACCCCCCCCCCCCCCCCAAAAAAAAAAAAAAAATCAGGTCTTTTAATTGGCCATGCATTAAACTTTCTCTTTATACTGCTGGCAATGTATAAAAGTAGATTACCAACCTGGTATGGAATGTTTATTGGTGGTGTCTGGTGAATGGGGGGGAACAGTAAACTCTATTCGCTAATCTACCTCAAGAACTACGAATGGGAATGTGTTTAGCTTTGAGCATTTACACATTTAGAGCTGTCAAACTCTGTCTCCTCTGCTCAGAAAATAAGCAGATCAAGCATGAATTGCATCTGATCAACATCAGCAGAAGTGCCTTTGGATGTTATAGGTTCCCTGTGATCTCCATAAAGAATACCTGACTTGTTCCCCTGCCCTGTTGTATTATGCAGAGGGATTTTTAGGTTCCTTGTGATACCAAACAATGAACCCCCCACCCACTAATGCATTAAAGTTACATATGTATAAAGGAGATTGTGTGCAACATGTTGGGTTTTGCTGTGCATGCTGAACAGGGAGCAATAGTTCAAGGGCTGCCAATTCTGACCTGATTCTAAAGAATTCTGTATGTCTGGTTCCTACTGATTCTTTGTCTTCAATAGCTTCTGAATTGCTAACACAGAAGGAGTATGCAGCTCAGGTATGTGGCTGATTGCCGCACAGCTCCATCCTTGTTTAAAATGAACTCGGGGATGGCAGTGCACATCATCTCTCAGTACAGGTACAATTTAACAGATCGGCTGGACTAAAATGGACACTTTTTCCAACTTTGCACATGCACATCCCTTTAGTGCTTTCATTCTCTATTCATTTAGCAATATCTTGTATTATTATTATTATTATTATTATTATTACACAGTGCTTATATAGCGCCATCATGTTAGGCAGCGCTGTACAAAGTCCATAGTCATGTCAGTAACTGTCCCTCAAAGAAGCTCACAATCTAATGTCCCAACCATAGTCATATGTCATTAATGTAGTCTAAGGTCAATTTTTAGGGAGAAGCCAATTAACCTTACTGCATGTTTTTGGGATGTGGAAGGAAACCAGAGTACCCAGTGGAAACCCACACAGACAAGGGGAGAACCTACAAACTCCATGCAGATAATGTCCTGGCTAGAAATCGAACCTGGGACCTAGCTTTGCAAAGGCTGGAGTGCTAACCGCTGAGCCACCGTGCTGCCAAAAAAAAATACGTACAATTAATAGCCGCACAAATTCATTAAATGTGCATTTTAGTATTGTGCAAAATAAAATCGTTCTGGCCATGGAAAAGGTTAAATGAGTTAAAGTTTACAATCCTGTTAAATTCAGCAAATCCTGACCCTTTTTTCTGGTTAATGATTGCTGTTCAAGGAATAGTAGGGGTTATTATAAAAACAAAGTTCTATTTTGCAGTAAATTAAAGGAGTTTTGTTCACTAAAGAATGCATATCTGTGGTTAAGGTAGGTTGGTTCCAGCTGCCTACAACTCCTGATTTTATTGTACTATATTTTCCCTAAATGTATTCTTTGACAATTTGTACCTGCCTACTCAAGCTTGTTGAAGGTTGAGTAAAGTGCATTCTCTGGTCAGGTGTAAATACATCACACCCATCATGTGTGACCACTTCTCCCTGAAGTGCTTTGAATTTTTTTTGACCTGTTATCTTGTTAGGGAAAAGTAGTTATACTAAATTTATTTTTTTTATTATTAAAAAGGAATCATATCTGCTATTCATTTGAAGCAGTTTCAACTATGTTTTTGTCCCAAAGAAATCCTTAAACTGAGTTTGAAGTTTGGGAAAATCCCTACATGAATGGGACACATGCTATGTGCTTTGGTTTTAAACACATTATTACCAAATACCACCATTTAGCTTCTAAGGCCCTTGGTTTGATGCCCCGGGCTGTCGGGTGTTGTTGGCCTTGGAGTTATGCAAACTAAATCTTAGGAGAGGTCAATCTTCTACAGTTTATGATAACTCTGGTAACTTCTGGAGGAACCTTAGGGTTCGACTGAACCCCAGTTGTGAATGGCTGGTCTACGACTACTTTAAGGAGATGCAGCTCCTCATAAATAATGCTAAATAGCAGTTGATTTTCCATCTTGATCTCAACTTGTGGCTACATCTAAAACACACACTGTACATATGGGGTTATAACAGAAAAGAAGTAGGCCTCAAAAGGAACCTCTTAGGTGAAGGGGTAATACCTATGGAAACCTGCAACTGATATTGATTTTTATTGGAGCCTGGTGAGCAAGAACAAAGATAAAAGCAGAATTCAACCCAGCTGGGTGGGAAGAAATTATAGGTGGGTGGCAGCCCCTGTATTGTGACCCAGTTCACCAGTAACCACCCAAATAAAGCCGGGGTTTTTGCTGAAAAGTACCAGGTGGTGAGCCCGGCTCAAAGGGGCTGGGGAGAACACGGGAGAGTATATTACATTTGTTAATCTATAGCCTGAAATAACAATGTGGAAAGAGACAAAGCAGAGTTAAAATAATACAAACAGTACGCACAAGTAGGTTTGACAGATTCCCCTTAAACAAATACTAAACAACCATTGAAAGGTTAAAAACATAATGTTTCCTTAGGTTGTTAGCAATTGTCTAGCTGCCTATAAACAGCTGCAGAGTTCAGATAGTGGCTAGCACTTACACGCTGAAAAATACTCAGAAAAAAGTAAAATCCATCCTTAAACTCTCACCAACACTTCCTTGCATCCATTTAATTCACTGGAACATGTCGCCCTGCTGGTCTGTGAAAGACACCTGACATTTGCAAAATCAATCCTTCACTCTTTATTGTATTATATTTACTAATGTCAAATATTGGTCAATGTAAGATAGAAAAAATATAAAATATTTACAAAATAATGACAAGTACCATATTTTTAGAAATATAAATTTTATTATATCAGTGCTATAAGCCAGATGTTGGGTTGAAGTGATAGGGTTTACCAGGAGTGCTAAAATGCAAACGTTTGAAAAAACTGCAGTAATGTAGAGGAAATGTTATGTGTACTTGATGGTTCCAAGTTCAGCCGTTGCAACAAGAGGCAAAGGTTAATTCAGGTTTTTTATGGAGTTGTGTTTTCCATCAAAGTAATCTTCTGTTCTATAAAGTGTTGGCAGCTCATAGGTGTTCTGCTTCTTCATACCTTGCTGGAAGAAGAAAGGTAAATAACAAATGAATACACAGGAAGGGAAAAGGGTCATACATCCACACATTTTTTGTGTTATAGGAACATTCTGGTTGGCTGTGTTGCCTGCTGCCTCAACGGTGCTCGAAGCTTCATTGACATGATGTCTATGTCCTGGCTCAATGTCTTCCTAACTCAGCTTTTTTTCTACACCTGCTTCTTGTAATATCCGTAAAATAAAATCATCCAGAAATGTGTAAATGGCTGTGATAATTCTAGTTTGTTATAGGTTTTCTCTTCTGTATTGTGAGCTGTTTATGTGCCGTTCTTTAATCCACTAAGACGCAACTACACTTTTAGAAGAAAACACATGCACCCTGCTGCCTTCAATTTTATGATGAAGTCAAGCAAGTATATACCCATGTTAAGTTTTTATTGTTGTGTTTGTCTTGGTGACCACTGCTAGTGGAACAGAATTGAACAAAAGGAAATTGGAAATCTTTGAAAAGAGACAACAGCTTCATTGATGATGGGGAATAAAAAGTTTTCTTCTAACTTCTCTGGGACAAAAGGTGAGATGAATCCTCCCCAATGGGACATAGCAAAACAAAAAATAAATAAAACTGCTCAAACCCTCTAAAACTTAAAAAAAAAAAAAAAAAAGAAAAAAAAACGTAAAGATCGCATCATATGACTGAATACCAAAGCTAAATAAAATCAACTTGCAGAATGTCCGATTTTTCTATGGAGTAGTACTTTGTATTTGGTTGCACATCACTGCGCAATAGGGGAAAGCAAATAAACTAAAGTATTCTGCAGTATTTGTTGTCTTCTGGTAAATTTGATGAGTAAGAGAGTCGACCTGATAAACTGAAATTAGTCAAGCATGGATTTAAACATATGAACTAATTCCCCAAAATGGTTATTAGTACTGCCTGAGATTAGGAAAGGTGAGAATGACCTACTTGTATAGTATAACATTGATGTAAATGCTAATGCTAAAATTCTGCTTGCCTACACAGGAGCAAATCTGTTATCTTATCAGAAAACTACAGCTTTGATCTTAGACTTTTCATAAAAGTATGTTCCTTTTGTTAATAATATTAATATTAAACAGTATTTATATAGCACCAACATATTAATCAGCGCTGTACAATAAATACGGGATGGCAAATGACAGACAGATACAAACAATGAAATGAAGAGGAGAGAACCCTGCCCAGAAAAGCTCTAATTAAACTTACAAAATAAAAAAATGAACACGTGCAAAATAGATATTGGGAAAAAAACAGTGAAGCCAATAAAAGTATTTTAGTTTTATGTTTAGCTTTAATATTATGATACATCAATCACCATGAGAAAAAAAAAAGTTGTTTGTGGGGCCACAGCAAAGATAGCAATAAGAAAACCTAATTCTTTGTCAACTTATATTCATAACTGCTTGGCCATACAAATTAGTTGTTAATGATCAGGACATTTGACCATCTTTGTCTGTAAATCAACCCATGCCAGTTTGCCTATCCACATACCAGATCTTAATAAGCACTGCATCAGAAAAACTTGAATTGAGATCTGGAAGAGTCTGCCTACTCCATACTTATTTAATTTCTGACAATACTGTATTGGAGAACCTGGTCCAATCCCTGGTGATGCTCGTGGAGTAATTTTAAATTTGCAGAGTTGCAGTATTTAGTGGAAGTAACACCTTTACTAAATCATAAGCAGGTTCATGGCTGCTTCATACAACCGTGGCCTGTTTGTTTGGACCGAAAAAGGAAATATAAGTATTTATCAGTATGTGGGTAATTATTTATACCTTTTGGGTCTGGGTTTGAGTCCCTGTGAACATGGTGTGTAGTTAGTTGGCCTATATTCTATTTTCTTTAAACATGTTAGTGAGCCCATTTATGTCAGAGAGAAGTTAAGCTCAGTGTTAAAAAAAATAAAAATAAAATTTCAATAGTTCGATTACTGCTAAAACAGGTTTTATGGCTCTGGATCTTTTTGGATGTCCCACCACCCGTCTTATGAACTTCTGAATGTTTTCTGCTAGTTGGCTTATACCTTTTTTCCTAAAATACGTTACTAAGATGCAATGTAGAAGGTGATAGCCTGGAGTAGCTTTCTCAACCCTTTTACCCCTGAGGAACCCTTCAAATAGTGTTCAGGACTTGGGAAACCCCCGCTACTTCTTGGTGGGGTCAGTGGGAAAAAGTGTCCCACTCTTATAGACAACTAAAAACATCATTGGAGACATGCAGCTGGAGGTATTGATGGAGTTCACCCCAGAACTATGCAGGCAACATCAAATATGAAGTCAGTCAACTACAGTACAAGGAACTGCTAGCAACTTTTTAAGGAAGCCTGGTGTTCCATGCAACCCTGGTTTAGAATCTGTGGACCAAGAAGTGGAAACACTGGCTGTAGAGTAGAAGCCTCCGCTCCCATCTGTTCCACTGCACATTATTTAAATTGCTTAGTCAATATTTTTGTTCTGTTTGGCCGGTCCATTATTTATCTACCATAGGTCAGTGGGATGCTTTGTTTTTAAGTAGAGGGTAGGAATGCTGATTATCCAAAATTCCAGGAGTTTAAATCCTTCTCTGATCATTTCTTGTGGTCCTGGACAACCCCTCTCGTCATTCACTTGTCCCGTGGGTTGCTATTAGAGCTACTTTGTCAAGTGTTTTTGGAGAGAGAGTTTATTCCTGCTGTATTTCTGTACTTGGCTAAAACTTTTTTTACTTAAGATAAGGTATTTTAGAGGTGGTAAAAGCACAAAGGGTAAGAAGAATGATAAAAAAAAATGTTCCTTCTGAAACCTTGTATTCCTGGTCAAGTCACTTCTCATCTCACATGTTTGATTCATTGTAATTTGAACTGACTAATTAGTTTTATTACTTAAATATAATATACTTGATATATAATAGATAAAGTATTTAATACTTTATTATTTACCTAAAGTAAATTAGGTAGATGCCATGCTGGTGTTAAAGGGGGAGTTAGCTTAGGGCAGAAGAATTACTGAACTAGCCATTTTACTACTCACATGTCCCAATGGCTAAAGTGAAAACTGATTTTTTTTCCATTGGACTATTTCGTATTTACCAAAAATAAGTTAGTGAGAGGCTTTGAGAAGAAGAATTAGTTTGGCAGGTAAGATGTTTTGCAAGATAACAAAAAATCCAGAGCTTTAATTTCACCAAGTTAAAGCCTTGTAGCAAACCACTTCACCTCTCACACCCCATTGACTCCTCTTTGAATTGCTTTGTCAATATTTTTTTTTCTACTTGGGTAATACAATTTTCTCCTAAAATAGGTTAGTGAGTTTTTTTGTCTTTGAGAGGAGGTGAAAGCATAGTGGGTAAAAAGAAACAATTCCAAGAGTTTTTTTTATTCAGTCACAAAGACGGGCGAGCCATTCCATCTCTCGTATATCTTAATAGCTGTAGTGTGAACAGTTTGATCAATGTTTTTTTTTAAATAATTTAACAATTTCCCAAAATAAGTTAATGAGCCACTTTAGGAGTGGCTTGGCAGAAAGTAATATTTTGTAGGTCTGTGGCTGTAGTTTCAACTTTTTTTCTGCATGGCCAATAACTTTTTACCTAAAATAACTTATTGAGATACTGTGTGCATGGGAAGAGATAAAATCTGTCATGAAAAAAAAAACCCTTCACAAACCACTTCACCACTTCCCTCTCCTAATAACTGTTTAATTTTATTTTTTCTGTTTCGCTGATACATTAAGTTAGCAAGATAACCTGTGTGAACAAGGAGGTGAAAACTGACCTAAAAAGTCCCAAAAATTATGAAAAGTTCTAATCCTTCTGTAATAAAGACTTGTGGCTTTAACAAACCTCTTCATGTGTCCTGTTTGGCTGTAGTTTGAACTGCTTAGTCATTTTTTATTTGACTAATACCTTATTTTTCTAAAACGGATTAGTGAAATCTCATTGTGTTTGAAAGGAGATAATAGTTCAGAGGATAAAAACTGTGGCAAAAATGCAATCCAAAATTTTTTTTATAGTTATTGGCTGTGAACAAACCATGTTATGTGTCCCATTCCCTGTGGTTTAAACCTCATTGTCATTTTATTTTTACTAATGGTTTGGTAAACTGGACTTCTTTGAAAGGAAATGATAGCTTTATAAGGGTAAAAAGACTGGAAGTTCTAATCCCTGCAGAAAAAAAAAAACTTTTGACCCCGGTCAACCACTTCACCTCTCACAGCCCTCTGTTTTTTTGCTTCATCTGCTTTATTAATGTTTTTTTCTAATACATTTTATTTCTAAAGTAGGTTAACCAGCCACTTTGTGTTTGAGGGTTGGAAATATTTCAGAGGATAAGAACTCTGCATCCCTCAAAAAATTCAGGTGTTTCACACACTCGGCTATTAACACTTCTGGTACTACCAAGCCCCTCACTTAACATATGTTCCACTTGTCGTAGTTTGAACTGTTTGGTATTTTGTTTTTCTTTTTTGCTAAATACTTTCTTTTGCTAAAGTAAATTAGTGAACTAATTTGAATTTGAGAGGAGGTTATATTTCAGCCTTTTGGACCTGAGAATGCACCTACACCTCTCACATGTCTTAGTGATTTTTTTTTAAATCTTTTGCTAAATAGTTTTTTTAATGGGTTAAAAAATATTTTTTTAACAATTTAGCATGTTTCTTGTGTTTGAAATGAGATGACACCTCAAAGGGTAAAATAAAAACTTCTAACTGAAGAAAAACTTTCTGCGTTAAAGTTATGTGACCCTAGAGAGGCCAATCCATCTTTCACAAGTCCCCATTTCTTTGGCTTTAGCTGCCAATGCTTATCTCCATTTGGCTATTGGTAATTATTAGGTGATTGAGCAACTTCCCACTTGAGAGTTAGAGGAAGCTCAGAGGATATACACAGGTATTTGGGCAGTGTTCTTCTCAGCCCCTTTTAGCCAGGCACACCACCAATGCTCAGGCTGGGCTTTGTGTGTGGTGAAATGTCAATGAGAGTCAGCAACCTGCCTGCTTTGCTTAGTAGATTTATACTTAATTTATACTATAATGATACAAAACTTTTTGCATCTTGTCTGCCCACTTTTTATCCACCCCGCTACAGCTTACCCCCACCCAGCTGGAAAAATAATATTATTCAGTATTTATATAGTGCCGACATATTACGCAGCGCTGTACAAAATCCATAGTCAAGTCACCAGCTGTCCCTCAGGGGCTCACAATCTAATGTCCCTACCATAGCCATATGCCAATATTACAGTCTAAGGTCAATTTTGGGGGAAAACGGCATGTAGAATGTAGGAATGTAGAAGGAAACCTGAGTACCTGGGGGAAACCCACACAAACCATGCAGATAGTGTCCTGGCCAAGATTCAAATCTGGGACCTAGTGCCGCAAAGGCCAGAGTGCTAACCACTGAGCTGAGGAGAACACTGTTTGGGTAAGATAAATATAAAATCTAGGTATTCTTTTTGCTATGAGTTATTATTATTAATATTATTAAACAGGATTTATATAGTGCCAACATATTGCGCAGCGCTGTACAATAAATAGGGGATAAAGCATTATGGCACTGGAGAAGCCTCTACAAATCCTATGCTTCATTGTCTGTTGTTTGAACTACTTTGTCAATGGCCTTTTTTATTTAGTTTTTTCTTCCTAGTGTTTGAAAGGGGATATTAGATTAGAGGTTTAAATTTGTAAAGAAAAAAAAAGTTGGGTTATTTTATCAATGCTTTTTTCAATACTTGGCTAATGTCTTTTTTTCCCCCAAAAAAATAGTTGTAATGACGTTTGGGTGTGGGAATAGGTGATAGCTCACAAGTTATCATCTTTTAGATAATGCCTTGTGGCCCATGACAAGCAAAGTCAAATCCCACTGGCAATGCTTTAAACATCTTTTTTAATATTCTTTTATATTTTTCTAAAATAGGTAAGCAGCTCTGCATTTCAATGGAAATATTAGCTTCAGGGGTAGGAGCTCTAGCAAATTAAATATCTAGAGTCTGAATCTCTCCGAGATAATGCCTTCGGTTCTAAACAAGCTGATTCAGATTACTCTGGCTGTTTTTTAAACTTGCTTTGTCAGTGTTGTTTTTTCTAATTAGTTAAGACCTTATTTTTTCCAATACAGGTTAGTGATAAAAAAAGAGGTGATAAACCAGAATAAAGAGCAAGCGTTTCACCCTAATCTTCCAAAGCCCAAACCTTTTTTTTTTCTGAAAACAGTAGGGAGGGTTAAAACCATTGTCAAGTTTATATATATTTTTTTCTTTTTGTTTTGTCTCCGGGAAATTTCCTTTAACTTTCTGTCCTCTAGAGTTGTCAGGAAATGAGAGGGTATCATTCCAGTGTAAAGGAAATCACAGTAGTGAGTCTTCACTGTCCTCGATATTTTTGTTCTGATACCACAAAATGTTGGATTTTCACTCACATTTATTCCCCTTTTTCCCCAACCCTACACCAAAAAAAGTTTTGTATTTAGTTTTAGGCTATGAGCAGCTTTGGGTTTGAGGACGGTCGTAGCTGAGATGGTAAAAGCTTTGCCTGAAATGAAAAAAAAAAGATTTTTAATCCCTGTTCTGCTTCATCTCTGACATGTCCCATTGGTTTTAGTTTCAGTTTAATTCTGTGTGAAAGGGAGTGATAGCTCGGGGGATAAAGAAGAAAATAAATATAAAGTTTTAATTCCTCTGAATCAAAAGCTTTTTGGTCTTGGACAAGCCACTTTAGCTCAGATATCTCATTGGCTGTGGTTTTGTCAGTGCTTTTTCCTAATATCCTATTTTTCTCAAATAGATTAGCAACATACTGTGCATTTGAGAAGAAGTTAAGATGTAGAAGGTAGGAATTGGTGAATAAATTTAAGTTTTCTAATACCCATGATTTAAACTTGTAAAAAACATGTCCCATTTATTGTAGATTGAATTCTTTTCTTAGTGCTTTTTTATATTTGTTTTTTTTAACTATATTAAGCCATTGAAAAAACTAGCATTGGTAGTTCAGGTGTCAGTCGGTAAGATGTGTAAGAGTCTTGTCCAGGGCGATGAAAGACAGCTTGTTGTACAGTGACACAAGCTTTTAGCTCCGGGGCCATAGGTAAAATTCTTTACTCTCAGAGGTATCACCACTTCTTGAAAACAGAACCTATCACTAACCTATTTTAGGAAAATACTGTTTTGGGAAAGAAAAGTCACCCAAAAAATACACATTGATTAAGGGATATAAACCACATCCAATAAGGGGAGAGAGGGTCAACTGGTCACAATGGACCACAAGGCCTAAACCTGCGGAGATTGAAACTCTCAATTGAAAGGTTTGTCACTAGCCAAAGTTCTTACCCACTGATCCATAACTCCATCTCAATTATCTTTTTGCTCATGTCCCTGTTTCTAAAATGTAAGACATCAGTCAATTAGAAATATAATCGATTAATAAATTAGAACTCCACCAAGTTAGATGTGAGATGTGGAGTGACTTTTTCAAGGTCAAAGAGATATTAGAATGCATTATTTATTTTATATATTAGCCTTTTTGCTAGCTATCAGCTCTTCTCTGACACAGAAATGGCTAACTGAGTTTAGGAATATTAGATATAGTTACTGCTTAAGATATCCCACCCTTCTGGGACTACAGTGATTAGTCTTTTCTTGGAAATATAAATTGGAAAGCACAGACTTCACTAACTAGCCAGAGATATTACCATGAATTTAGGTGTTTTTTTCTCCCATTTCAGGAAAATGATATGTCCAACTAGAAAAATAAGCAGCTAAAGAATTAGAACTCCAGCTGATTTACCTCTGAGATAACTTCTTGACACCTACTTCATTCTCCAATGCCAAGAACATAAGACATTGGCCAAAATAGCAAAACTAGTACTCGCTCCAGCCACATCTAAACCAGATATACACTCCTATTTAATAATAAAGTATTAAATCCAGGACTAAACTAAATGCTACAATAACAGAACTGCAAGCTTCTTGAGTTACTTTATAAGCATTAAAAGTAGCTCTGTGTAGTCTCACTCTGGGATTGAAACCCATATCTTAAAGTTTGCTAGTCAAACACTTAATGCACTTAGTTACCTCCTGTCAAAGAATAATTTGTCCATTCTTTTATTTATGAAAAACAAAAAAGTTAAGAAATTCCTAAAGTATGCTATAGGCTTACGACTCAAGCACCAGACTAAGAAATGATAGCTTTCTTAAGTACCAGATATTCCTAACCAAGTTAGGTTTATTGTCCTATTTTAGAAGCAATGACAATTTATAATACCAAAAACCATCAGAACTTAAACTGATTTCACAAGTACCAAGTATACACCATCTACTAGATTGTAAGCTCTTCGGGGCAGGGTTCTACTCCTGTATCACTGTCTGTATTAGTCTGTCATTTGCAATCCCTATTTAATGCACAGTGCTGCGTAATATGTTGGCGCTATATAAATCCTGTTTAATGATAATAATATACCATCTGCCTAGGATTTATTAAAAATAAAAAACCTTAGGAACTCAAGAATCTCTAACATATTTGCCATAGGTCTCATGCTTTAAGATATCCTCTGCCTTCAGTCAACAACTTGTCTGTTTTTATAATTTAGAAAGGGATGACGCAAATAATAAAAATCAACAGTTGGGTTATCTCCTACCTTAACCAAACCCAAACCTCAATACCACTACAAACTCTACTCAACATTCACAAGGTAAAACACATCAATTAAAGCCGGAAGCAAGATTTTAATCAATGTTGGTAAAAAAGGAATTGGTTTAATTTGTCAAATAATTATGTGAGCAAATCTCAACCGAACCCTATTTTTCAGGGTCACCAGAAAATACTAAATAAATGATGGATACTATCACTGACAAATCTAAAAAAAATACTCTTTAAGGGGGACGAGAAGGGGGAGACAAATTCGTCTTCTCTTGTTCTTTCTAAAATCGTTGTCTCCATTAGATCTGATGTGTAAATCCATACCAGTGGCATAGCTTCTAGTCATAGGTAGTCTACTTTAGTATTCCCATGGCTGGGGATTTTTTGGTAGACAATTACATCCCCAAAATAGGAGTTATGTAAAGCATAGATGTTGAAAAGATCTGTGGGACCCTTGCCTACAAGACAGAGGGGGTTTATATGTCTCTAACCTGAGATCTACTTTTTTTTTTTTTTTAATTGTAATTTTTGAGTTTTTTTAAATATTAAACAAAAACCATCAACAAATATAAGAAGGAAGCCAAGAAATACAAAGTAATAATGTAACATTAACCAGGAAGAAAAAACATATATGACTCTTGTAAAAAAGTCATTAGAAAAGAGTATAACACAATATAATCATTCTGGTTAAGAGGTAGCAATAAAACCAAGACGTTCTTTCAATAAGCTTATTATATAAGCAGCAGAAACATATCTTGCGATACAAATGTCTAAACAATTTCTAGGTGAAACGAAAGAGATCTACTTTTTTATCTATTGTTAATAGTCCAGTTAGTAAATTGCCGTGTTACTATTTTTATTTACTCATGTTTTTAAAGTTCTGTAACATTATGCATATCTATGTATAAACTATAGTATACAGAAAATAAAGGATATTACTATAAATGGTATTGGTTTGTATTTATCTGTTAAAAAATGAAGTTAGTATTTATACTAACACTAATAACACAAAGGTGTTTATATTATTAATCTCCATATTTCTTTTTGGTTAATAGTGACCCTTGTTGGTGTCTAAAAATGCTTAAACTTTGCCATTGTTATGTGCCAAGGGTGAAGGATATAAAGAAAGACTTACGTACTAAACTTTTGAAATTATGTTTTTCTGAATAATCTTTTTGTGATTTGGAACTCTTTACGCCTTGTTCTAACGGAAATAAAAAAAATAATTCTAGTACCCCTTTTAATGCCGTCTTTTGTTCCCTGAAGCCTGCAGCAATACTCCTTGTGGTATCTCAGGGTGGTACATAGCCATCATGTCTGTGTGCATGACATCATCACTCAACAGCAGATGTTACTGACTTTTTTTGTTTTCCAGGCCTTTCTAGGGATCACATTCCATACCTGAACAAGCTCTCTTTCCTCTGAAATAAGTGCCTGTGGTTGGATTTCAGCCCCTCACCCAGCACTAAGTATACATTCAAAATGGCTGAGAGTGAATTCATGGCTGCTGGCAGTGGAGTGGATGGGGGATGGGATAGGAAAACGTTAAGCTGCTGCATTGATGGCGACTCCTGCAGGCTGCAGAGGACTAGACGGGAGACTGCACTGAGCGTGCACACTCCAAGCACACACACTGAGCAACTGCTATTCCCCGAACTAGAGGGTAGAGAGAGAGGCAGAGAGAGAAGAGAAAAAAGAGAGAAATGGAACAGGGTATAATAATACAAAGGCAGATAAAAGAAATAAAGGAAAAAAATATAAAAAGGGAAAAACACAAAAAAGGGTTGATGCTACTTGGTTATGCATGCTTTATAATTATTCCTACCGCCATATTTGCAACCCCAAGAATGACTTTAGCAATTTCACACTTACTGGGTCAATAACAAAATGCATTTGGTCCTGCCAATACTTCAATCTAAGAATGAGAAATTGAGATGAAGGAGACAGGGTAAGAACAGAGGAAATCAGAGACAGAAAGACAGAAAAAGAGACATCTAAACGTACTACTTTCTATAACTTCTCGGGCAAATGCTCTCCTCTATACCTATAAACATCAACTAATTTGCACAAGTAATACCTCAAATCTCTTATTTTTTGTGAGGATGAAATATATATCAAAAATTTCTTATCAGCATGGTCAAGTCAAAGATGGTGGACCTTTTCCTTGCTGCTGTAAGAACTTGGATTTTAGGCTTCTTAGCACTATTGAAAATTATTTTCCGACTACTAAATGTTAACTTTTTTTTTAACGTTCAGTCAATACGACATAATATTACAGATCTATAGAATAAAAAATACTGGATTTTCTCAGCAATAATGAGGCTTTCAAGTTGCACCCCATACCTCCAAATTTTCCCTTGTAAACTGATCATCTGCCATGTTTGCAAAACAGAAAAGGGCTGAAGTGGTTAAGTGATTTCTAATCACATGCAATTTTAATCATTTTTGTGGCAATTTCACACTTTATATTTTCCCCATTTTCACCATTAAACATCTGCAGATAAGAAGCTGCCACCGGTACGTCATGCCAGGAGCTGGGCAGCCGTGCCAGGTTTTTTTTAACAATCTGTATACGGCACTGCTGCCCCTTCTCGTGCTTGATGATTATCAATAATCAATATCTTCCCGGAGGCTGCTAGGAAACCTCTAGCAACAAAGATTTGCCTCCATGCCCTCATATTACGGAGCCTCTTGTGCTGTCCCTTTTTTATCCTTTATCGCCCTGCTTTTATCAGTCACTGACGCAAGAGAGATAATGGACAGTTGAGAAGAGAAAAATGCATTTTCCACCCTGTAATTTTTCAACTAGAAAAGACATAATATTACTAACAGCATTCGTTTTAGCAAAAAGAATAATGCTAATTGTTTGCTTTTTTTTTTTTTTTTTAAAGATCCCTTTTAGATCGAACACTAGATTAAATCTCCAATGGCTTTTTTTTCTTACCACATTTTAGGACTTAGTAGCAGTTGTATCTCTGCCCCCTTTACAAATTTGGCATCAGTCAATGCAGTAAGGGACAAGTGCTATCCCTTCTGCAATAAGTATTCTTACCCTCATGATAGTTATGTCACAAGATGGGCAAATATAGTCTATAATTCAGAGAAAATGTAAATATCAGTTAAGATTTAATGGTCACCTTTATATATAAATACATATATATATATGTATATATATATAGGGGAAAGTAACAGTATATTTGCAAACATGCACCCAACTCGTTGATATTCCTCTTGCCAGGGTTCCCCCACTGCTTCTTTCTCCGTCACAGCCATTAATATTGGTTTCAGACATTATGGGGGAAAAAGAGGTGTCACTTTGTCACTTTCCCTGTCCATGGATAGCGCTCAAACCTAGCAACTAGTGTCCAGACTTCTAGGTGTGGCTACAGACTGCAGCCTAACGTTCGAGGCCTTTCCTCCACAATCTTACTGTTCATAGTTTATTTTTTTTAGTGTTCAACTTCAGTTCTTTCAGCTATGGAGGCCCACCATCAAATATGGTGATGCCAACTCTTCTAGACCACCAACCATCCATCAAGGCATTTTTAATATTTACCTAACTCCTTATAATAGTCAACCCACTGCTTGCCTCGGGGCTCTTGAATGAAGAACTGTGATGGATCACCCCATCAGCCAGGATTTTCTACATTGCAAAGAAGCTGGGTCTAAATATGGAATGATGTAAAAAATAAATATTTTTTTTTAAAAGGTTCATCTGCAAATGGATGGAGTGGGTGGATAATAAGCAAATTCAACTTCAATTCTGAGCTATGGTCAGAGATATTAGTGAACATTATGTGCTTACACAGAGGGTGCCATTACTAAAAAGAATGCTTATTTAGCAAAGTGAGTATGTACTGTACATATCTGATCTCACTTGTTGCTTTCACATAAATTCTTTGTTCGCTAAGCTACATTTTAGAGAGGTCACGGGTGTCTGAGGCCTGTAACTCCAACATGTGTACCTCCCAGCAAAAGAAAGGCATGCTGGTATGTCTCTGGAAATTTATTTTTATTACAACTACAGGTCTGTATTAGATGCAGGCCTAAATTCAGCAGTGAGAAGGCCATATGTATTTCCATGGTAACCAGACTGACACAAAGCAACCGACGACCAGCCACGGCAGAAAGGAGTGGGAGGACGGTCAACATAGCAATCACAGCTGTGAAGGCAGCACCTAACAGACCCCAAATAAACATAATTATTCATATACTTTCACCTCCATTACTACCGATTATAAAAATATATAGTATATATGTAAACATTTTTGGAGAATTTAGAAAAAAAGTGTACATTTTTTTTAATTTTGTGGATGTACTGTGCAAACCACTGACTGAAATTCCCAGCATGTGAAAGAGCTTGTTATTATAAAAAGGACATCAGTCTATATCCCAATCCAAAGTATATGAAAATATTCCAAACCTGAAATCAAAATATTTTAATTGAAGAGCACTCTCTCCATCTCTGTTGTCCAAGGGCTGATTACAGGGTCTTTTTGGAGGCCAGAAGATTTCAAATTTACCAAAGGAATCAAACAATTTGCACTAGGGAGACTAATTTTTTATTGAGGTTGCAGTATTATTGATGAGTTTACATGTGCTTTTAAGTTGAAATAAAGTTTGGCATCAGGCAAGTCCTTACTGCGGAATGGGAAAGGCAATATTATTTCTGCAATAAGTACAGGTAGTCCCTGAGCTATGGACATCCGACATACGGACGACTCCTAGATAGGGAGTCGTTCAGTCAATACGACATAATAATACAGATCTATAGAATAAAAAATACTGGAGATTTTTCAGCAGTAATGAGGCGTTCAAGTTGCACCCTAAATTGTACAGGTAGTCCCTGAGTTATGGACATCCGACATACAGACGACTCCTAGATAGGGGCTTCCCTGCTTATTCTTGTGCAGGACGGAGGCTTGATGGGGCGAGGTTCGCATGACTTGCAGAAGTCTTTTTGATGTTCTTCAACCTCTTGTAACTCTTTAATGACCAAGACAAACTCTGCAGTTGTTTCTTTTTGCATATCAAAGCACAGCTCGCTCCAGAAGTTAATGAATGCCTAGGCTCCATAAAGTTTTTTTTTTTGCTTTGTTTTTTTGCTTTGTTTGTGATTAACCCACAGCGAGGATTTTATACAGTAACTGATACCACACTGCCTAATAATATGTTGAGACAAACATCTGTCTTAATTGCATTTATTAAAATAATGTACCTGTTCCGACTTACATACAAATTCAACTAAAGAACAAACCTACAGTCCCTATCTTGTATGTACCTCTACCTGTATTCCTGATTGTTGCCCAGCTGTCAAATTTTGCTATACTGCACATTTAATGTGCGTTGTTTGCCAGGCATTCCCAGCAATCGGAACTTCCCCTGTGGGCGCTGGGTCTGAATAAATTCCTGTGCGCCTGTACAAGAGTTGGGTCATCCTGGTCGGTCATTATCCCACCAATCTGAATTTGTTGGCAAGGCCACACGAGAACGTTCTATGCCAAAGCTATCCCTAATACAACTCAAATGTAAAGCAAAGAGGGAGCTTTAATCACTAAACACAACCAATTTATACCTTCACCTTTTTTAAAAAAATTGGATTGGGCTGGTTGGTTACGAACATACCTTGCATTCAATACTTACTGATTCCTCTTTACGTTAGCATGTGAGGGGGATTTATGAAACTTATTACAACTAAAAACTTTGTTCTATATATAAAATGTAACTACACAAAAAATCTCAGACGCATAATTAGCAAAAGTGTATATTTTTAGCAAAGTGCTGAGACTGTCCCAGATTTTTTTTTAAAGCCTGAATGAATGTTATAAATGTCTTTTATGTCTGCTGATGGAAGACAGCTACTATGTTGATGTGAAAAACACACGGGCATGGCGCTAAGCGAGGCTCCATGCTGCATGCACTTGCCAGGAAGGAGTTAAACCCTTTCATGGTTGTGTTGCCCTCATTCGTGTCAGGCCGAAGCCTGCACACAGTGATCCTGTCTCTTCACAACATGGCGTGTGTCTCGTTCTGTGCATTCATACACACAGCGCTGCCGGGGAGCATACGAGTTCACACAGCTTTCTTCATGCTGCGGCTGAGGGCACTGGAGGGAAAATTGTGCCCTGCGTTCCATGGTGTGGGGGGAGAGAGCGAGGCAGAACAGAACACGAGTCAAGATGGTTTAGAAGTGATACCACCTGAGGGCGAGAAAGCTGAAGGGGTTTTAAAGCTAGAAATGTATCCAGGATGTCAAAACTCTCTACCAAACCAGCACAATTTATTCTGAATGCCATACAAAGAAGTGCAAAACCTGGCCAGTATTCTAAGCATTTGTTTATAAGCCATGGAAGGAGAATATGCGGGATGAATTACCTTTCCATTGTATGAGTCTGCATTCTCTTTGTTGTATATATTCCAGTCAAAATGAAGTGATGGCCTACCTTGGTGGGATGACCTAACCACCAAACAATTGTTCCATAGAGCAATCTTGGCAATTATAATGTCCATGGCACCCTTGTCGTTGAGAAACCCTACCATCCATCCAGAAAAATCCATGGAGGGTGCCACCTCTAGATTGGTTGGCCAGTCAAACCATAGACAATCATTTTTCAATCATCTCCTACGTATTGTTGGCCGATCATCTTTTATTTCAGATGCTTGCTACGATATTAAATATAAGCAGGGACAAGAATGCACTTCATCCAAGTGCCACTAATCTGCATTTATTGGTAAGGTCACACAAGGGCAATCCATACCTATGTGATCCATAATATACCTCAAATGTAAAGCAAAGAGGTAGTTTTAATTCCTTAGTTTTTTCCTTGCAACGTGAGCGACAACAATCTGATTTCCAGTACCTGACACCCTTTAATAAGCTGTGTCTGTAGCATTCCCTTCCATCACACAATATAGCACCGCAATCCTGCACTGAAATATGAAGGTTGGGCTAAGTTTTCTTTGTTCAGCTGTAACATGACCAGGAACGGGTCTGGCCACACACCTAAAACGTCTCACAATACGTGGATACCATATAAATATTGATTCTTCTGCAGAAAGCCTTGTGGCTTTTATAAAACCACCACGGTGGCTATATTCTAGAGACATTTTTATTATTAAAACCTTGTGTTAATATACTGCCACCAGCTCACACAAGACTTGACAAAGAAGCTAACAATCTAATGAGGAGCTTTACAATCTTTTTCGATTATAAATGGCATTTTCTGGAGAATTAGAAAGCATTATGCCAGTTCTGAGCCATAAGCTCACCTTGGTTACATTTCACCCAATGTCTACAAACACCCAGCTAGTGCCATGAAGAGCGGCTTGTTATCCTGGGTGCAGCAGCTGCAAGCAAGCACTACGCTACCATCCAGAAAAAAAGTGGAGGAAGCCTGGCAGCCAGGTAAACAGATATGAAGAAGAGGGGGCAGAGTATGCAGAGGGGGATGGGAGTTGTATATGCGGCTGGCCATGGAGGAAGCCTGGAGGACAGCCAAGGAGAAGCTGAGTGGGCAGGAAGCCATCAGCATGATGACGCATTCTCCAAACCATTATAAAAAATGAAAGAAATGTGGGCGGGTCAAGGAACACAATTACAATTAAACAAGGTATTAAATGGTTTTCCCAGGATAAAAAGGTGATCAGGGGCAACATAGTCTAAAAAAAAAAAGGATGAAATTTGGAAAATGTTTCGGAATAATACAAAGAACTCACTGATAAGTGAACACCAACCTTAGAATTTTTCATCTGAATATCATACATGGTTAAGATCTCATGAAAGCAAAAGATATTCATGTGATTTATAGTTTTAACACAAAGATGGCATCTTTAATGTTAATCCAAAAGATTCTGATAAATGAAACCCACATCTCCTTGTCAGCCTAAAATGGCAGGTAAAAGAGAAAAAGAAGGCATGCCTAATATTCTGCAGAGGTGTATGAAAATTCACTACAAGTTTTGTAATAAACACACTTTAAGTTTTCTCAGTCCAATAAAGGCATACCCCAGTATACACCTTTGCCTCTACATGTCCGGTAGTATCCCACACCGTGCAAGCATTGTGCACACTGCTGACACTCCCCTCCACGCTGAGCCAACAGCACAATGCTAAAAATTCTAACAAGATTAAAAGAAGGGCAAAAGGATTATTTGTACAATGGCATTTATAGGGTGTGTGCAGTGCCAAAATGTTCACTACTGTCTGAGCAAAAACAGCCTTGGAGCTTTGCTCCTCCTTAATTATTTCCACCAACTCCACACACACACACATACACAATGCAAAGATTCACTTCTATGGTCCCTGCGAAGAGCACGGACATTAAAGCAGAACTTTAATAAATAGAATCCTTTTGGCCTGTAAATAGGAAATTGATTGTTGCAGCAGAATGGGGTTTGAGTAGTTTAAGGACATTCCGCAAAAAAGGAAGCACAAGACTAAATCAAAATTATTATTTTGCCCATCTTTGCATAGTATGTTATTATTATTATTATTATACAGTATTTATTTAGTGCCAACATATTACACAGCGCTTTACAAAGTCCATAGTCATGTCACTAACTGTTCCTCAAAGGAGCTCACAATCTAATGTCACCTACCACAGTCATATGTTAATGTCTTATATGTTAACCTTTAATACAGTCTAAGGTGAATTTTGTGGGGAAGCCAATTAACCTAACTGTATGTTGTTGGAATTCGGGAGGAAACCAGAGTACCCGGAGGAAACCAACACAAACACAGGAAACAATACAAACTAGGCAGGACACATACAAACTAGTGTCCTGCCTGAGATTTGCACCTGGGACCTAGCGCCCCAAAGGCCAGAGTGTTAAACTCCTATTGGCGGCTATGGTTTATGGTGAACGCTGGTGAATTCAGGTGCCTAGTGACAACACATGGTTTTTATTGGGAGCTTAGGTACCTGTAGGAAACTTTTCAGCAGTAATTATTATTAAACTGTATTTATAAGGTGCCAACATATTAAGTAACGCTGTACATTAAATAGGGGTTGAAAATGACAGATACAAACAATGACACGGGAGGAGGAGGAAAGAACCCTGCCCAAAAGAGCTTACACTCTAAGAGGTGGTGGTAATGAAGTATTGCAGGAAGTACCATACAAAAGACTAGTTAGTTTGCTGCATGGACAAAATAATTAGCAATAAAATCTATCAGAAAGGTGAAGCTGGGATTCAAGTTGCAAGTGTTCTGGTTCATAGTTGGTACTTTTTTTTTTATTATTATAATGAAAAGTGAACACTTTGATCCATCATGCTGTAGTGCCCTAATGAAGTAATTACCATATATCTGAAACATGAATAAACCCAGCAAAGGTGCTCTTCTTCTATATCTCATTTACACAAAGATATATATATATATTAGTCAAAGTTTCCAAAATTTGTACAATGAAGCATGACTATATGCAGGATTCTGAGAATTGGAGGCAGAACTCTGCTCTGCGCTCAGGAGGCATTGAGGGTGGCAAAGGTCATGTAGCTGCAGGCTGGACAATGTCGGTGCAAATCTCCAGGGAAAAAAGGAAAAGGACGATACTTGGGAGAGGGTCAGCAAGTAATCAGAAACGTATGGCTATGTACAGAGGAACACTGAAAGCACATAATAGGAAATAATGCATCTGTATGTGTAAACTGAATTTCAATAAATATTGATTTAAACACAAGAAATCCACAGTTGTGAACAGGTTTATACTAGTGTGTGTATCTATAGTGGGATAAATAAATAGATAGATAGATAAATATGGATATGTATAACCTTTATTTTTGGTTTCTGTATGGGACTTTATTCATTCTATCAATACTGTTTAAGTGACGTAAGTATATTTACTGCTTCATTTCAGAAACAACAAAATATTCCTACTGTTAGTATTTAGTACTATGGGTCGCTCAGCTGATGATGGAAAACACTGTACAATTCACGAGAACAACAGGCCACTTTTATTAAATGTAATATTAAAAGCAATGTCAAGCAAAAATACCCTTTCAATAACAAATGTATTTTAAAACGCTCAGATATAACTCTTTTAAACCTTAACGCTATCTATACTAATCGTATTGAAAATGGGAGTGCAGTTATTACAGCAGTGTTTTTTGCTGAGTATCCAACAAGTTTCAAGCACTGAGGGCTGGTGATGTGGTTGGAGAGAACAATGATTATGCTAGTTATTCATTTTGTTGACATAGGTGTGTTTCAACTCGCTGCTTGTAAAATGCTACATTTTGCCTTTTTGTGAATTAGTTGTAATTAAATGCAAAATGGTGATGCAAGCCAAAAGCAGGATGTAATAGAAAGTCCTGCACCCTCACACAGATGTGGGGATTGCACAATATTCGTGTTCACCGCTAAAAGTCAGTTTGTGTTCTATAAAAGTGTATGTAGCTGTATTATTACCTGCTCCTAGGACCTACTCCAGTGCAAAAACAATGCAGAAATATCCAAGCAAAAATAATCAAACCTGGGTCTGGTTGCTTTAGGTGAATGAATACCTTCATCCCACTGCTTTCCCAACTCTGCCTGCATGCATGTAAAATGGAATGGGAGGGAGAAAGGTCAACTACAGGTCACAGCATACCCTAAAAACCTGCTGACTGGTCTGCAGCTACATAGCCTCATAAGCAGCAAGCTATGATGCACATTTGCTATTATGGCCAACATAGAGTAGCAGCTCTTTTACAGGATCAGACCAGCACCCTTTCTAATGCACATCAGTGCATGCACCCATGACCCTGTCACCCGTTCACTGGTTGTCCCTAGACCATTTTGGTAGGTATTAACCATTGCATACTAGGAACATTCCATACTACCTACTATTTGAAGATTACCTTACCCAGTTGTCTAGCCAAGCCATTATGACTTGATATGTTGCTTAGATCCTAGCACTTGCCATTTTTGCTGCTTTCACACTTTATCTTTAGGAACTGACTGTTCACATACTGCCTAATATAACCCCCTCCTCTTTTCTCATTGACAGAAGAAAATGTAACAAGCTAAACAATGATTTAACAATCAGTCAGTGATTTTAATATTTTGGGTATTCAGTGTACATGTCAGTAACAATAGCCTTAGGTATTATCATACAGCATGTTTTGTTTGAACCTGCCAATATGAATTAGCCATACAAAGGGAAATATTATTACATTTTGTACACAGATACCAGTCACCTACAGGACTGTTGAACCCAAAATTTTGCTAAACTTGGGGTACATTTTCAGTACAACATTGAGGGTGTCTTTTACATTTTTCTATTTATAATTTATCCCTTCCTAGTGTGTTATATTTTCTTTTCAAGTAGACAAGGTAAAATTGCAGGGGGTATTACAATAATAAAGGGTTTTATTTCATACTAAGCATCTCTGCGTACAAGGTATCGGATTATGGGCCCAAGAGAGTGTCTGGTCCTAATACAACAAGGTTTGTTTTTGGCATTTGAGTGTTTGAGAAAAATAGACAGATGCCTTTAACCAATCATGTGCCAAAATTAATTATAGGCAAAATCTATCACCGCAGTCACAAATGAAATCATACGTTAAATAGGATGGTCTCACCCAAAATCTGTTTGGTATCATTACAACAGCACTTACCTGTCAGACCACTGAGGTTCCAAGGAATCCTGGCCTTCTATCTCAGGTCGGTATGAACAATAATAATGTTTTAAGTTTCAGAGAATTGTCTTTTCAGTGTACTATCTAAGCTCTCTAAATCATTCTGAAAATCTCACTGAGCTTTTAGAACAGGGCAACTCAACCCATCAATAGGATGCTATTCACTCATCTATACCTATATTCCAAAGTTCATAACCAAAGTATATTTTGGCCTTTCTTATCCTTATTAACATGGAGGAATTCTTATAGTAATGTTCAACTCTAAAGAGACCTGGGCTAAAAATGAATATATATCTACATTGTTATGTTAAAGTTAATAGAAACAAAAAATAAATAGTGTAGTGTTTAATTTATAAAAATCATCGTGAAATGATTGATAATGTTCAGAAATGGAATATAAGAATTGTAATTTCATTGGTAGTCATTGCAAAAATGCCCCTTTACATTGGGAAGGGAACCCACATGAACTAGCAATAAGTGAAAAGAATACCTTTCCTATACTGGATTGGATTCTGACATTGGAAATCAGTGCAAATAATGCACCTAACATTTTACTTAATTGGAAGAATGCTCCGTTACATTAGTGGTCAGTGGAAATAATGCCCCCCTAACACTGAAGGTCACAGAAAGAATGCCTCCTTACATAGGAGGTCAATGGGAAGAAGGCCCTGTTATATTGTTGGATAGTAAAAAGAATACCTCCTTTACACTGGTAGTCCGTGGAAAGAATCACCCCTTACATTTGTGGCCAGTTAGCAGATTGCTACATTATTTGTCAACTAAGTGTTCCTTTATATTTATGGTCTCAAATCTCTAGTTCTGTCAAGTGAAATTGGTGCCGGAACTAAAAAAGCACCTCAAAACATATGCTGAAAACCAGAGAATGCACCCACTACTGCTTACTAAACCTCTAGCTACCTATGGATGGACCATGGTTGAGAATGGATGGTCTTTACATTTATAAAACATGGCACTATTCTACTGCTAAACACTGCACATGATAACTGACCTGAAACTTGGAGGTTTAGTTTATCAAGCCCCATGAGTCTAGCACAAGTGCACCTCGCAACTTCAAAGAGTCTTCTTTTACCTGCTGTAATAATTCTGTGTTTATGTAATGCACCATATAGTATGAGTGGGGTATATTTAAAAAGGAATGTTTAGGTTCCTTTTCTTTAAAATGGATCTAAACCCTACTTCGATGGCATTGAGGTTGTTAAAAGGATGTGTATTATTTGCAGTTGTCTAATTTTGATTAAAATTAAAAAAGCCTTTACCCATCTTAGTACTGCGGCTCTCTGCATCCTCGCTTGCCAACATGCATTTGGTTCAATGCCAGGAATTGGTTACTTGGTGGCTTCAGAAAATTATTTGGGACATAGTTGTCACTCAATACCAGGAGGCATCTGAATTATGTATTTTTTTCATAAATCTGCACATTCTGAAATTCTTTCCAGCTTTTATGAGATTCTAATTACTGGTTTTAGATTTATTTTAAAGAGAAAAACAAAGTAACATAGCAAATTAAACTTTATTACCCTTATCTGTTGAGAGGTGTATGCTGCTGTTGGTAAGCTAGATCATGTGTTGAATTTTTGAGTTGAACATCTCTGGAGGGATTACCATTACCATTTGACTTTATATATATATATATATATATATATATATATATAAAGTCAAATGGCAGTGTCAAATTTCTATAATGCAGAAAAAAATGGGAAGTGAATCGGTAAAAGACATACCCCATTATTAAAGCCTTGCAGGAGGGACAAAGGCATGACCACAATCCAGGGTCACACGTCACACTGCAAAAATCTCTGAGAGATCTATGAAGCCAACCAAGTGACCTCCAACACTGCATGAAATTTGTGTGTCTAATCTGCGTCTGTAATACTGACTTATACTATAAAATAGAGATCCAGATTATACTACACATAGGAATATGAGGTAAGCACTAACCCGTAGGAAGGGAGGGATAGAAGCGCTGGATAATATTCTATTAAAGGCTTGAGGTAGCAGCAAATTGTCCCTCTCTGCCCGTGTCACTTCCTCTTCCATGAAGGACACGTGATGAGCCACCATCTTCACAAAGGCCTGCAGAGAAAGATCAACATCAATGTAGAATATATTTAAAAGGGAAAAAAAGTCCTTTACCTTTACCAGCCATCCTTAGCAATTAAGTCTGTTTAAATTTTACATTGTACACATTCTCATACAAACCAAGAATATGTCATAAAACATTTTCTGGTATAGTTTTAAAAATTTAGATAAAACCTTGTAAAGGTGGCAGTGACATCATTATTGAGATACACATATAACAGAGCTTTAGGAGTTATCAAAGAGGACTATCCAAAACTTGATGCCTACAGAAAACCACAGAAGGAGAAAGATACAAGAACGGTCATCCTGCACAAGAAGCAGCAGTGATTGGTGTTTATTACCGGAAGCTCCTGCATACTAGAATGCAGCATTGACGTGGAAGAAATGCACAAAGCACACTGACATTCATGTGACAACACACACAACTCTCGTATATTGACAATATTTGTTTATCCCAGAGTTCAGCGTCAATAGCGGAATAGTTTCTCCTCCCTTAAGAACCTAGTAAACCTGTGTTTAGCTCTTCTTTACTAATACAGATTATATATCGTTTTATTATCCCTCATTGGCACCAATCTGATATGGATCTGAATATGACAAATATCTTGCTCACAATCTGTGGAAGGACCAGTTGTATATACTTTTTATCTAAAAAGCAACCTTATTACGTAAAGATTATATCCTTACAGCATACCAGACACTAGTAAACAAAAAGGAGCTTAAAGCCGCATACACACATGCAATTATAGTTGTTGGAAAGGATCTTTCTCAATCCTATCCAATGACTAAGCACTCCACGATGCATGAACAATGCTGTACATACAGCACCGTTCTGCTCTAGCAACCAATAGTTAAAATAGACCAATCACCAACATTTTTACTTGATATAAAAGGGTAGATAACCCTTTTATATAAAGTACAAATTATCTTTAAATTTTTTTTCTACCTTTCTGTTTTTACCCAGTTCTTGGGCCTGTGCGGAGCTTTTCCTGCAATGGGAAAAAAAAGTGCCAATCTCACGCATGTGCAATGTGATCAGAACTTTTTTTTCCCCATTTACAGCTGGCTACGCCACCCAATTTAGCCCCTGCTCAGTCAGAGATCAGGTGACGTAGCCTGAAGAAGGAAGAAGATGGTGACGCTTCAACTGTGTCGGGACCAAGGTGAATTCCAGGATAGGGCAGGACCAAGCCTCGGCGGAAGTAAAAGTAATTTATTTTTTTTTTATTTTAAGTATAGTTCCGCTTTAAGGTTTCTCTCTTGTGTCTGCTCCTCAATGTGATGGATACAAGAGCAACACTTGAGCAAACCAATAGGCAGCACTTGCACCACCAGGAAGGAGTGTTGGAGCTTTACACTGCACTCCTTCACAGTACAAATTAGAAGAGAGAAGACCTGACCCCTGGCGTGTCACAAGGACTAGTTTTAGGTAAGTATTTTGGGCATTTTAGAAAAAAACTGAAAATACGAGGGGGTGCTAAGAAGTTCCTGGCTTTGCCCCCTTCCAGATGAAATAGAAAAATGAGAGTGGTGGCATATGACAGCCTAATATCTTAGTATTTAATTGTGCAAATATCAGGTCTTTGCGATTCTTAAAACTGTTTTTTCTTTTAGTGAGAAGCTGTGATGGCAGAGGCACAAGCAAGTTTCACGTCGTTGGAGTTACGGGAAGTCATGAAGTTTTTGTTTCTCCAGGGAAAGTCAGCAAATGACATTCACACTGAGATGTCACAAACACTGGGGGAGAAGTGTCCTTCCTACAGCACTGTCAGAACCTGGATATCTTGTTTCAAGACCGGGCATTTCACCGTTGAAGATGAGCCCCGCAGTGGGCGCCCGCCAACCTCAACTGACCAGGCAACCTGTGATGCTGTCCATGAGCTGATTATTGAGGACCGGCGAATATCCGCAAAGAAGATAGCCCAGATACTTGACATCTCACGGGAGCGTGTTGGGTTTGTTATCACCACTATCCTAGACATGGCAAGCTTTCAGCGAAGTGGGTGCCCAAATGTTTGAACAGTGATCAGAAGAAGGAACGAGTTGAAGCATCCAAAGCCGTTTTGGCCCATTTTGAAGCTGCACAGGACTTTTTGGCTAGGTTAGTGACTGAGGATGAAACCTGGCTCCACATCTATGATCCTGAACCCAAGGAACAGTCAGAGGAATGGCACCACAGCAGGTCCCTGCGGCTGAAGAAGTTCCAAACCCAGAAATCAGACAAAAAAGTCATGGCATCCATTTTCTGGGACTAAGACAGTATTCTGTTGGTGGACTAACTTACCTCAGGGCTCTAGTATCACCGGACAGTATTATGCTAACCTCCTGGGTCAGCTGTAGGAGGCAATTAAGACGAAACGCCGTAGAAAGTTGACCAAAGAGATCCTTTTTTGCAAGACAATGCAGCTGTGCACATGTCCAACGTTGTGGCTGCCAAATTGAACACCCTGGGATTCCAACTGGTCCACCATCCCCCTTCAGACTATTATCTGTTCCCCAATTTGAAGAAACACCTGAAGGGGCAACGTTTTGAGGACATTTCTGACGTCATAGATGCTGCTGAGAGCTGGTTTGTGGCCTAACCAAAGGACTTTTATTTGAACGGTCTAGAAAAGCTGCAACTACGCTGTACCAAGTGCATCAGTCTCAGGGGGGAATATGTTGAATAAATGTGTTATTTCATAACTCTGGCTCTCCTCTTTCTGTGCTAAGCCAGGAACTTCTCAGCACCCCTTTGTAAATATAAAATAGCAAAATTATTTGTATTAGTATTATTATTATTAATAATAATAATTAATAAACTGTACTTATAAGGCGCCAATATATTATGCATATTATGCAATGACGCATGAGAGAATAAGACATTTTTCTATTCTGCCTGCAGATGAGCGTTCATGTTATTGTTAACATACCACACAGTGTATATTGAAGAAAATTAGCAGCCTTGTCAAACATTAAACAAACAATACAATTTGCTCTGGCACTGCTTGTGTGCAAAATGTCAATAAAAAAAAAAGGATTACTATACAAACCTCCAACTTATCTACTCGGTTGTAGATCTTGTTCAGCTTATCCACCTGAAATTTCATTGCAGGGATTTTTTCCTCCAGAATTATAGAAGATTCATTTCTGACCTGCAAGAAGCAACATAGAAGAAAGTAATAAGCCACATGCAAAGGTATAGTTCAATAACTATATAATGTGGATCTTGAATGGAATCTATATTTCAGTGCTATGTATCAATCTAACTCTTTTAGGTATCTCAAAATTGATTCCTCAGAACTCCCTTATTTACTTTTATCTCCAGAAAGAGGTCGCATCTTTCTTTAGGGTTATCCAGGGTCATTATTTACTTCCTGGACTGAGATGGAGGCTTGGGGATGACACTAATGTCTGACATAGGTCAGCCTTTGCTGGTGTAAAGTGACTGAGAAGTTTATTGTGAATCAAAAGCAGCAGTGGCTGAGGGACCACATGAACCGACATCTAGATAAATGGCAGAGAATTACATTTTTTATTGAAATGATCTCTTATGTTTATTTTTTGGTCCTTTATAAGCAAAGCATGACAGTAAACTTTCAACTTTTTCTATTGCCCTATTTCCCCCCTCCTATTGTGCGCTACTCCCCCTGCTTCTTAGATTGAAAGCTCTTCAGAGCAGGGTCCTCTTCTCCTCCTTTGCACTGTCTGTATCTGTAATTCGCAACTTCTAATAATGTACAGCGCTGCGTAATATGTTGGAAACATATAAATCCTGTTTATTAATAATAATAATAATATTAATCTTTTTGCAAGTCCATTAGATAGTATCTTTCTGACCCTCTGCAGTTAGTGATGCAAAACACTCACAATGCTCCTAGTCGTCAGAGAGAGACCCAAACTAGTATTTTTTTTATTAAGTTCAAATAAATTTTATACGTATCTAATATTGTGATTTGATAATGCTGATTTATGTAAAGCATGATAATCAGGTTCAATAGAATTTTAAATAAAACAAATTCAGAAAACAAAAAATAAAAGCTTTTTGTTGGGTAATTTGTGGTCTCATGTCCTTATGCATCAAACAAAAACTATTATAAGCATATGATGTCTGTTAAAAAAGTCATTATACTGTACAGTAAGGAGGCTGAGGTTACACTATAGACTTTGGCACTGAGTAGGTGCTAAATTTCTCTAATATGAGTATATGTGACCGTTAGGACATAATGTCATATATTCAGCTGGAGTCACTTCCTTTTTCTTTATAAATTTCCTGCCGTCAGAAAAAGGCTGAACAAGCACCCTGCTGGCTGCCTGAGGCTCTGCTTCTGTATTAACGTGCTGTGACGCTTCAAACGCTGCACGCTCACCTACACAGAGATACTAATGGGGATTTCTGACTGATTTTATCACATGCAACTATTAACAACCTAAGGCTTAGTCTACACAGACTGTTTCCCCAGCGTTTAACCTGAGGCTTTTTAAGACCTTGTTTGAAATCCCCATGCATTCCAATGCGCTAATCTACACCAGGACGTTTCCTTGAGGCACGTTTATGAGCCCTAGCTTAAACGTTGCTTGCAACGTTTACAAAACTAAAACGCTGGGTTAAAGCTGAAAAACGCGGGTAAACGCTTCTATCCACTTTAATAGGACGTTTTGCCGCGTTTTAAGCGTTAAAAACGCAGGAAACTCGAAAAATGCGGCATCAGTGTTTTCCAGGCAAGCTTTAAAACGCTAATAAAAGTGTTAAAAAACGCATATAAACCCAGTAGGATTTTAAATAGTGTTTTAAAATAGTCCTTGTAGACCCAGCTTAAAATGAAAGAGAGAGAGAGACAGAAAGAAAAAAAAAAAAGAAAGAAGAAAGAGAGAGCGAAAAGGAAAAAAGAGAGACAGAGGTAAAAAAAGAGAGAGAGAGAGAGAAAGAAAGAAAGAAAGAAAGAAAGAAAGAAAGAAAGACTAGAGAGGAAGAAAGAAAGAAAAAAGAGAGAGAAAAAAAGAAAGAGAGAAAAAGAAAAGAAAAGAAAGAGAGAAAGAAAGGATAAAATAAAGAAAAGAGAGAGAGAGAAAGAAAGAAAAAGAGAAAGAGCAAAAGAGAGAGAGAGAGAAAGAGCGATAGAGAGAGAGAAAGAGAAAGAAAGAAAGAAAGAAAGAAAGAAAGAAAGAAAGAAAGAAAGAAAGAAAGAAAGAAAGAAAGAAAGAAAGAAAGAAAAGAGTGAGAGAAAAAGAAATGAAAAAAAGAAAGAAAGAAAAGAGCGAGAGAAAGAAAGAAAAAGAAAGAAAGAGAGAGAGAGAAGGAAAAAAAAAGAGAAAGAGAGAGAAAGAAAGAATGAAGAAGAGAATGGGAAAGAGGATGACAGACAGTGACAAGGAGAAGTAAAATGTGAGAAAGAAAAGAGAGAGATAGTGAAATGAGATGAATGAGAGAGGAGGAAGAGAAGGAAGAAAATAGGACGGAGAGACACAGGGAGGGAGAGGGACTTGGGAATAGAAAGGAACACAGAGAGAGAAAGACACAGAGAGAAGAGAGGGAGAGTAAAAGCCAGAGAAAGATATGGAGGGACAGATAGATTATTAATATTATCAATAATAAGTATTTATATATTGCCAACATATTATACAACGCTGTACATTACACAGGGAGAGAGATAGACAGACAGACAGACAGACAGATAGATAGATAGATAGATAGATAGATAGATAGATAGACAGACAGACAGATAGATAGATAGATAGATAGATAGATAGATAGATAGATAGATAGATAGGTAGATATTGACACTTACATATCTTCTAATGTTTACCATACAAAAAACATGCAATATTTGTTCTGATTAGCTGATGTTTTAAAATGCAGAAAGAGAAAGCATTGCTCCAGAGCAAATGGCATAACAGTAAACCACACAACCACAAACGCCTTAGTAAAAGCTGTATTGTTCATTATTGTTTACAGAAGTGAAATCTCCCTAATATAGTTTTTTTTGTATATTGAATCAAATCATTTTTTAATTTATGATAGATAAATCTCATACATATAACAATAGAAATAATTGTAACCCAAACAAATACATGGTATATTGAAAACTTGTAGTTGATTACAAAGAGCGATTTTAATTAAATGTAATATCGATCAAGGATTTGACATATACCTAGCATAGTATTTCAGAAACTATATAGAAAATGATAGATAAACAGTTAAAAGAAAGATATAAAAAATTTAAACACACATAATCCACAAGACAGCCAATGGTTGCAAAATCCCAATCAGCTTTTTTCTTTTTTGTTTAATGTTGGTATTTATTTATTTTATGTCTTTTTTGGTGAATATTAATAATTGATGATTTGCAAAGTGTCATTCTTTGAAGCTTAAAAATGAAAAATATGGACCTTTAAAAAAAAAAAAAATGAGCTAAAGAGCATTTGAGGTCAACAGTACTCTATGGAGGCCTGTGTGTAATTTCCCAGCACGGTAAGTGTCACATTTGCCAAGCTGCAAATCCAAATCAGGTCAGCAATGACTTATCCCTGCTGCAAAAACACTCCAGCCACTGGGATGACAGCCAGCAGTGAAGAAAGAGCTCCCCTTGTGGTCAACCTTTGTCACTGCGCCCTGGAAAAGAGAACTTCCTCCATTTCATGAGTGTGGGAAGACAAAGGATGTGGAGAGGAGCTGGTACAAAATGGCTGACACAAGGCTTATCAGCTCCCAGCTCATCCTCCATCACAGACAGAAGTACACGGCTCGGTTGCTTGAAAAAATAATGCTGCATTTTAATCAAATGGCATATTTAAAGGTGTAGAGTGACATGTGCCCCACAAGTGCCCTGTGGTTTCTAACACATGCCTATGTGTAAATTAGACTCAGGAGGAAACAGACCTTGGTTAGTTTGTTCACAGTGGGTGTCAATAAAGTTTTTGGCTGCCATTTTGTTCACTAACTTGCCACACTTGCTACAGCAAAAGGATTTAGTTGACCACAAAAGAGTTTAGTTGTAAATTTTTGGCTCCATTTTGCCTATCCATGTGGCAAGTTGGAGAACAAAATAGTTACATAGTTTGTTCACCAACTTGCCACATGGCTAAGCAAAATGGAGGCAAAAATTTACAATGGTCAACTAAACCCATTTGGTGTATGATTGAAGGGAGTTTGGTGCTTATAAATAAGAGTTATAAGAAAAGAAGAAAATCATATTATATCAGCAAAAAATATATGCGTTTTCATAAACCAAATGTTGAGCAACAATGTGCCAAAATGCAACCAAAGTCTAAAGGTGAAAGGTTCTGATCCATTTCTTGTATGTTTTACCATATTAAAAATACTTATTTTACAGGCGTTCTGTTTCCAGCAGCTCTGGGTGATGATGCTAAAGTTATAAAACACAGAGAATACATCAGCGAATACAAGAAGATAAGCCATTCTTATAGCATGACAAATTAAAGATTGTTGATGTGTGTTTTTGTTTTTAGCGAGACTACACAAGTGCTAACCTGACTTCCTGCCCTGGCAAAAAGCTGGTGTGTTCCTGCTTCCTGTAAATCGTAGAAAAATAAGGTGTAACTCTTCAACTACACAAAGGAAATTCTTATCAAAGTGCAAATGATAGAAAACAGTATGAAGGCCCCTAACAATAAGTCTAGAATTAGGCTTCAAGGCAAGAAAATGAACACATTTTTAAAGTTATTTTGAATGGCGTGTAAAACATGGAAGTCATAAAAGAGGCAACAAGTAAAGAAAATGTTAGTAGAGAAGCAGAGAGAAGTTCACAAGGTTGTATGAGTGAGGGGGATGTCTAGTTTTTGTCTTGGTGGTGATGGTAAAAAAAAAATCCAAGCTCATGCCCTTCTCATTCCTACAACCTCATGAACTTCTTTCAGTTGGTCCACTAACATTCACTTAGCTACCCCTTCCTACAACTTTATTCACTTCTCTCTGCTCTTCTATTAACATCCATCTCACCTTACCACCTCCTCACCTATAGAATCCTACTAATATCCTCCTCACCTATACAATCTTACTATCCTCCTGTATCACTGTCTGTATTAGTCTGTCATTGCAATCCCTATTTAATGTACAGCGCTGCGTAATATGTTGGCGCTATATAAATCCTGTTTAATAATAATAATAATCCTCCTCACCTATACAATCCTACTAATATCCTCCTTACCTATAAAATCCTACTAATATCCTCCTCACCTATGCAATCCAATTAATATCCTCCTCACCTATACAATCCTAATAATATCCTCCTTACCTATACAATCCTACTAATATCCTCCTAACCTATACAATCCTACTAATATCCTGCTTACCTATACAATCCTACTAATATCCTCCTCACTGATACAAGCAGCTCTCTCTGCTCCTCCAATATTGTTTCACCTCCCTAATATGAACTTCTTTTCGCTCTTCCCATAATGTTCCCCTTGCTCAAGCAACCTTCTAATGTTCCCCTTGCTCAATGAACTTCTTTCAGCCCCTCCACTAACATCCATTCAGCTCTTTCCTCATAAAACGTTTCCCTAATCTCTGCTCTTCTATTACCATACAGCTCACCTATACAATCATATAATCTTTTCTTCTTCTATTCTTTCTCTTTTGTGCTTCTTCACTAAGGTCCACATCACTCATACTACCTTATGAACGATCTGCTCTTTGACTAAAGTTCTCCTCACTCTCAATGAACTTCCCTCAGCTCCTTCACCAACACCCTCCTCACTCATACAACCTCATAAACTTCTCTCAGCTCCTTCACTAACATCCTCCTCATTCATACAACCTCATGAACATCACTCAGCTCTTTCACTAACATCTTCCTCATTTATACAACCTCATGAACTTAACTCTTTCACTAACATCCTCCTCATTCATACAACCTCACGAACTTCTCCCAGCTCCTCCACTAACATCCTCCTCATTCATACAACCTCATGAACTTCACTCAGCTCTTTCACTAACATACATCCTTCTCATTCATACAACCTCATAAACTTCTCTCAGCTTCTCCTTTAACATCCTCCTCATTCATTCAAAAGGTAAAACATTAAAACAGATATAAGATAAAATTCAGGAGCAAGTTGCTTCTTCTTTTATAGCCCAGGTTAAAGGCGTAAGCGGCTTATAGTGAGACATGCTAGCTGTGGTACAGTTTCAGTTCGTAATCCTGTTAGGTAGTCTTGTATTTTTTAGGAAATTTATTAAAAATTAAGTATTGATGAAGACATTGTGTGTTTACCACCACAGTCCTGCCCGGAAGTTTATTTTTTAGGTCCCATGTTTCAAAACTGAGAAAATTCAGTGTTCTACCAACCAATATCAAAGTACTTCTAAGGTTGGAGGATGAGAAAATGAATAAGTCGTGGTGGCTTGGCAGTTAAGATATCTGATTGTAAAAAAAGAAAGAAAACATGCTTGAGATCAAATTCTAGAGCATGCTGCTTTGCCTCCCATATCCCTGGGACAAAAGCTGAGCACCTTGTATGTGACAGGCTAGAGTGGATAGTTTATAATTTGTGACCCTTTTAGGTAACACTATATGTGTTTTTATTAAGGGCATTAGTGTAGCTCAGTGGATACGAGCTCTGTCTGAAGAAAAATAGCCATGAGATCAAATCCTGGAGCATGCTGCTTCACCTCTCATAAACCAAACTTGACATGTGAGTACTGGGTGGGTTGATAGGTTAGGATGGTAAGTTTTTAAATCAGGACCCTTTTGGGTAAAACTATATAGATTCCGATATGACACATTTCAAACGTTCCAGTAGCTCAGTGGATAAGAGCTCTGTCTAACAAAAACAACAACCTGAGATGAGCTCACAGAGCAGATTGTTTCACCTCTAATAACCCAAGCTCATTTATTGAACCCCTGTGGGGTGACAGGTAAAAAGTCCAGTGCATGTTGTGTAAGGTTATATTTTAGGTCATGGTATGCAAAATATAAAATACTTCTTGTAACACACATCATCTAGAATAGAAGAAAATATTGTACATCCAACAGTGAGGGCTCACCATATAATATGGAGTACTTCTCAAATGAGTGAATAAAATCCAGGTAGGTAGAGGTGAGAGGGGCTCAGAGTATAAAAGTTCTGTTTGGGCAAAAAAATAAAATTAAAAAGTAAATGGACATGGGATTGAATCTTTGGGTATGCTGCTTCACGTCTTGCAGCCCATGTTCAGTGCCTGAACAACTTGTAGGGTTCTAGGGAAGACAATGTAAGCAACTCACAGCCTTGTTGGGTAAGATTATATTTTTAGGTCATGGTATCCAAAATATACAAAAAGTATTTTAAGCCACATCATCCAAAATTATGTACTTCTCAAGTGGTTGGAAGAGGGCTGAGAGATGGTCATGGCTCAGTAGATAGAAGCTCTGGCTGAAACAAAAAAATAATAAACAAGTAAATCCTGGAACTGGCTCCTCCGCTAGTCTTTCCCTACCTTCAACACCTTAATACCCTGACTCGTGGTAGGCTAAGAGTGGCGATTTTATAGATCATTATCGTTTTAGGTAAGCCGTTATGGTTTTCTATATAAAAAGCATATCTGAAAACAGTCTTTAAGTAATGGTAGCAACTCAGTGGATAAGAGTTCTGTCTAAAAAATACAAAAGTGAAAAAACAAAAGAAATAAGATCAAATCCCATAGTAAGCTGCTTCACTTTTCATAGTCCAGGATAAATGTCTGAACACATTGTTAGGATAGGTTTATATTTTTTAAGTCATGTTATCCAAAATATTGAGAACGTTTTGTAAGACACACCAGCCACAATAATGGAAAATATTCTACATTCTTTAGTCCACAATATCCACATTGGCTAGCAAAGCCCTACTAGCCAATATAAACGACTTCCCAAATGGGAGAATAAGATAACCTATAACTGAGAGTGGGGCAGTAGCTCAGTGGGTAAGAACTTTGTTTGAAGCAAAAAAAAAAAAAAAACACAGATATTGTATCAATTCCATGTTAATCTACCATAGAGTACTTTCTAAACATTTTGCCAAGTTTTTTTCTAGGGCCTCTTATATTTTAGTTTATGGGTAAACTTTTTAATTTTTATGTCAAACTATCCAAAATACAGAAAAGAAATTTGACTATACTCCAACTAGAATTTGGGTACAGTCCAACCAAAACCAAAAAGTCCCACTATCCAAAATATAGTGAAAATGTAATAGTCCACCTTGCCTAAAATATTTTTCTTAACAGTAAAACTCTCTACATATGAAATGGGAGGAAAGAAAGAAAAGAAAGAAAGAAAAGAAAAGAAAGCTGCTAACTGAGAGTTGGCGTTATCTCAGAGGATAAGAGCTCTGTTTGAAGAAAAAAAAAAAAAAAACACATGAGATCAAATCCCAGAGCGTGATGTGCCACTTCTCAAATCCCAAGGCCAATGCCTTGACACCTTGGGAAGAGTTAATGCTATGGGAATTAACATTTAAGTTCATGGTTGTATTGGGTAATCTTATAATTTTTATGGCATACAGGTTATGTGATGGTACGTTTAGAACCCTTATAGGTAAACCAATATTTTGGTGGGAGGACTCCTATCAAATAGAGGTGGCAATAGCTCAGTGAATATGAGCTCTGTCTGGAAATTAAAGCAAGAAGAGATAAGAGCAGACTGCTTACCTCCTTCAATGCCTGAAAGTGTTATAGGGTTGATAGAGGAGGGAAGGTTAGATTTGAGTTAACAACCATGTTGGGTAAGATTATATTATTAGGTCATGGTATCTAAAATAAAAAAAAAAATATTGTAACCCACATCATCAACAACAGAGGAAAATATTGTACATCCTAAAGTCCATGGCACCCACAGTGGTTGGTGAAGTCCAACCATCCAATATGAAATGGGTGGAGGTAAAGTTAAGAGACAGCTGTAGCTTAGTAGATCGGAGCGTTGTCTGAAGAAACAACAATCACAAGATGAAATCCTTGAGCAGTTTCACATTTTATAACCCAGGGTCACTTCCTAAAAGTCCGGCTGTGATAAGTTTTTAGTTCATGATTCTGTTTGGTAAATTTATATTTTTTTAGTCATACTATCCAAAATATGGAAAAAATATTGCAAAACACACCATCTACAATAGAGGAAAATATTATACATCTCAAAGTCTACAGTGGATAGTGAAGGTCAACCATCCAATATGGTGGGCAGACAAGAACCTAAGCAGACGAGAGGTGGCAGTAGCTCAGTGGATAAGAGCTCTGTTGAGAAAATAAAAAAGGTGAAAAAACAAACATAGGATCAAATCCCATAGTAAGCTGCTTTATTTTTCATAGTCCAGGGTAAATGTGTGAACACCTTGTTTGGTGACTGGCTAGGGCTTTAATTCACAGCCCTGTTGGATAGGTTTATAATTTTTAAATCATGGTATTCAAAATATTGAGAATATACTATATTCTATAGTCCACCATATCACACTGGCTAGTGAAGCCCTACCAGCCAATATAAACTACTCCTCAAATGGGAGAATGAGAATATCTATAACTAAGAGGTGGCAGTAGCTCAGTGGATACGAGCTCTATATGGGGGAAAAAAGAAAAAGAGAAAGTAACAGATGTGAGATCAAATCCCACCGCCTATTGCTTTACTACTCACAACCCAGAATAAATACCCAAACACCTTGTGTAGATCTCAGGCTGGGGTGGTGTTGTTTTAAACCTATGGTAGGTACGCTCATTATATTATCCAAAATATAAAAGGATTAAAAAAAACAATAACCTTTAGCAGTACTTATAACAGAATATTTAGGACCATTTTATTAACGTGACCAAACGGGATTTCCAGATGGCAGGTCAGAACAGGTCATAGCAATAAGGCATGTGCTGGTCCAGCTGCACTGCACTGTAATATGAAACTATGAATGGCTCAATAGAGTCAGTGTACTTCTATCAAACCTATAAAATTTATAGCTTTAAAGTTGCTGTTATTTCTGTTGTGTTTGTTGAATATTCACAGGCCGTGGTGGGTTAACAGACCTGCTTTGAAAATGTCTGCTCAGCACCTAGGCCATGAAGAAGTTAAATGGAGCGCAGTGAGCAATGATCTGCGTTAACCTACTTACTGGTGCTACTGCCACCTAGTGTCAGTTATAACTGCTCTGCGCAAGAACAGCATAGCCATCTTGCAGGGATATGGGAGGTTGTTTGTAATATGGCTGCTTCGTCAGCACGTCTGCTGCACACCTACCGGCTGCTTGGTGCATAACAGATGACGTCACCTCGCTCGCAGCAGCTAGCAGCTCACAAACACTCCCAGCCCGGCAAAGGCCTTTAGGGGCTCCATTTTGTATGTGCTTAGGCAGCCATCTTTGTGTGAACACATCGTAATATGGACTCACCATATCCACCATGGCGCAGAACTCGTCCAGGCGAATTAGCATCTCCTCAATGGCATTTTCTAAGCCTTGCGCCTGGCATACACACAAGAAAAAAAAAATTCATTAAAAGGGAATTAGCTCAGATTAACCGATAGAGTTCAAATTTACATCATTTGTATTGTTCTTTGTTAATCGCCCCTTAAGCGTGTATAAATTAATATTATTTACCTATAACCATATACTAAAAGCCTTTGCATAATACCGGCGACCATACTGTATTCCAAACCAAAGATAAAATGGGTTGGTTGTAAAGATAACATTTCATTCGTTGTTTCACGCTCATCTAATGACAAGAGGATATTCTTGCTGATTTCACAATTTTTAAATCCAATGTACCAAGAATAAAAAAATGTAGCTCAGTCACTTTCTGAACAATTAGGGGCAGAGGTACTGGTATGTTTTTTTCATTTGTTAGTGAATGAAAAAAGTAAAGAATGAAGATGCAAATTTAAGCTGGGAACAATAATGAATGAGTAGAATGATAGGATATATTTGTTTGCTTGTGGTTGTTGTTGCTTGTGCATTACACTGCAATTTTATACCTGGTTTGTGATATTTCCTGAAGGTGGCTGTATGGGGTCCGATCCCACCTCAATGTACTTATTATTAATAAACAGGATTTATAAAGTGCTAACATATTACGCAGCGTTGTACATTAAATAGGGGTTGCAAATGACAGACAGATACAGACAGTAACACAGGAGCAGGAGAGGACCCTGCCCTGAAGAGCTTGCAATCTAAAAGGTGGGGGAAGTAACACACAATAGGAGGGGTGTAATAATACAGCCTGAAAGCTGAACTCCAGGCAAATATAGTGTAAATTCAAATCTGAATGCAGCTCTGCAATCAAAAATACATCAATAAAAGTATTTATTCAATTCAATGAGGTATCTGAAATGGACCTGGCATCAACCTTGTGCACAGCAGAACCGGAAAGTGAGATGAAGAAGCACAAGAAGTTAATTATGCTTTAAATACACTTTCATTTTGTAGAATGTGAGGGAAAGACAAATATTTCCCTAAAGCAAGGAATCTACTTGTCTTTTATAGAGGATTCAGTGTTCTCCCCGGCCACTTTTAGCTGGGTGCACCACCCGGCACTTTTCAGCAACTACCCACCTGTTTTTGGTGGTTACTGATAAGTTGGGTCAGAATTTACTACCAGTTCTGCTTCTAACCCAAATTCTGGGAATACTTGGATTAGGTAGTTTGTTTTAGGATGAATTGTATATCTTAATGTATGTGAGTTCTGCTGCATTTGTACAAATTGGATGATTCATTATATATATATATATATTTTTTTTTTTCTAGAATTCATAGTATTGCTCAGTGTATTTGTGGGTCTCGTATAGGTTTGTATAGGTTTTTTTGGTACTGACTTCCTATCCATGTTAAATGCATTCTCTTTAGGTTAGGCATGGCTGCCCATGCCCTGCAATGGACCACTGAACACCAGAATGATATGCTCTGATGTGTTAACATGCATTGAGATACACTGCAGCACACATTATTATTAGCACGCTAGTTATTATTAGGACACAGCGCTGTACAAAGTCCATAGTCATGTGACTAACTGTCCCTTAAAGGAGCTCACAATCTAATGTCCCCACCATAGTCATATGGTATTACCGCAGTCTAAGGGCAATTTTGGGGAGAAGCCAATTAACCAAACTGCATGTTTCTGCATTTGGCTGCCATTTACAGCTAACGGCATTGAAATGCAATAGCGTTGGTAATGTGGCTTTATTCCATTTATTCCTGCAATGCACCACAAGCCAAAGTGGCTCTAAATGAAAACTGCAATGTTTTTCAACAATTTATCCGACAATGGATTTGAATAGTCTATGAGGTCAACAGCAATTTATTAAGCTATGGAGATCACTCCAAAATGGTGTGCAAAATGAAGCGAGATGGTGAACATTGCACCTGAATGACTCAAAATGAGATTTGGTTTTCATGGGCAATGAGTTCCCCCTCTGACAGAGGCATAATGCTTCCAGCGCGGGTAGGAAGAATAATCTGGTGGGCCGATGACCTTTTCACAAATTTACTAAATGGAACGTTGGGAGTACAGCTGTCATCTGTTTGTTGGAAGGAAATGACAGCAATGTAACACAGGAAGTGCTGCAGATGTTGCAGTTGGATGCAGATACACCTGGGTAACACAAGATGTTCGGAATTCTATACAAACCTCTGTGTAGGTGTCAGCATTGAACAGCTGGGCGTAGCGCTGACTGCCAGTCAGTGCCGGGTCCTCCTTGGACATAGGTGCCAGGCCTGGCACTTCTTGCATTATGTACAGCCCTGTGCCAGCTTCTTCCTGCTCTGCACAACTCTCCTTCCCTTCCTGCAAACCAATTAACCCGTCAGGGACCTCTGCAAGTTTATATAATTCAATTGCCGGGTCCACAATATGTGTGGGACCACCAAACAACTGCACCCCCGTCCGTTCACCTTCCTGCACCCCCGTCCGTTCACCTTCCTGCACCCCCGTTCGTTCACCTTCCTGCACCCCTGTCCCTTCACCTTCCTGCACCCCCGTCCCTTCACCTTCCTGCACCCCCGTCCATTCACCTTCCTGCAACCC
>NC_092863.1:2727700-2809364 GCF_032062135.1 Pyxicephalus adspersus | reverse complement strand
CTCACCTTCCTGCACCCCCGTCCATTCACCTTCCTGCGGGCTTATCCCATCAGGTACCTCACCTTCCTGCACCCCCATCCATTCACCTTCTTGCACCCCTGTCCATTCATCTTCCTCCACCCCTGTCCATTCACCTTCCAGCACCCCCGTCCATTCACCTTCCTGCACCCCCATCCATTCACCTTCCTCCACCCCTGTCCTTTCATTTTCCTGTACCCCTATTCCATCATATTTTTCACTTTCCTGCACCCCTGTCCCACCAGACACCTTACCTTTCTGAACCCCTGTACCTTCACCTTCCTGCAGGTAGATCCCTTCAGACTCATCACCCCCCTGCACCCCTCTCTCCTCAGACTCCTCACCTCCTTGCACCCCTCTCTCCTCACCCCCCTGCACCCCTCTCTCCTCAGACTCCTCACCCCCATGCACCCCTCTCTCCTCAGACTCCTCACCCCCCTGCACCCCTCTCTCTCCAGACTCCTCACCTCCCTGTACCCCTCTCTCCTCACCCCCCTGCACCCCTCTCTCCTCGGGTACCCGAACCTCTCGCTCCCCGGACACCTCTCCTCCATGCGGCCTTTCCCGCCTTCCCCTCTCCCGAGCTCCCGGGCCTCTCCCTGCCCCCTCCTGCCCCGGGGCCCCGGGCTGCACCCCATCCCTCATATCCCTGAGTAGCCGCGCGCAGCCTGAGGTACCAGGCCGGGACCTGTCAATCAGCCCGGCAGATGCTCTGCGGCTCTCAGCTGTACTCTGCCGCCACCCTGCGTACATTTTAGGGCACTGCAATAGACACTCGATGACAGAACGTATTCCACTCAGTATTGCTCTGCTGCCCCTTGTGGACAATCAGAGGAACTGCGGTAGGCTGACAGAACTAAGCACAGCTCGTTAGCGCCATTATATCACCAAGTGGAAAATTAAGGGAACTGCAGCCTTTATGCCCTTTATTCCAATGGACAGACACTACTGCTCCCATGTGGACACTGCTGGGAACTGCAATTCTCTTTAGAAATAAAAATGCTTTTGTCTGCCTTGGATTTTCCCGCCAAAATCATGCCTAATCTTCACAGTAAGGGCCCATTCATACCTTTACAGTAAGGGCCCATTCATACCTTTACAATAAGGGCCCATTCATACCTTTACAGTAAGGGTCCAATAATACCTGGCAGACGTTTACAGTAAGGGCCCATTATTACCGGGCAGACATTTATAGTAAGGACCCATTCATACCTGGCAGATCTTTACAGTAAGGGCCCATTCATACCTGGCAGACCTTTACAGTAAGGGTCCATTCACACTTAGCAGATTCTTTCTATCAAACACCAATCCATACATAGCAGATCTACTAAGAAGTGATAAAGAACACTGCCTGCTCATTTATATCCAACTCGATGCAACAAGATTTCGGTATGCAGCGCGTTCTGCAATGCAGCAAAACATTTTAGCTTAATGTGCTTTGCACAGGGGCACGGCATGCAACAACATTTGGAAGAGAAGTTCTTGTGAGCAGGGTTCCCTCCTCCTCCTGTGTCACTGTCTGTACCTAATATTTGCAACCCCTATAATGTACAGCTCTGCATAAGATGTTGGCGATATAAAAAATCCTGTTTATTATTATTAATAATAATAATAATAATAATAATAAATAGTGGACTCACAATATTGTTCTTTATTGTTTGAAGTATATTCCAAAACTTTTTCTGTATTTTGATTAATATGATAACAAAAATTATAGGTTTACCCAACAGAACCATTACCAAAAATGCTAACTTCCCTAACCAATCAAACCCAGAAGGTGATTGGCCATAGACCCTGCGCTATGAGAAATGAAGCAGAGCGCTCTGGGATTTGATCTCATGTCTGTTTTTTCTTTTTCTTTTCCTTCAGACAGAGGGTTAAGGTGTTTCTTTACCCTCCTATTTCAGATGTAAGGACCTAATATTAACAATGTAATATTATTAACAATATTTCCGCATAATAGGTTTTTATCTCGTTTTTTCTAATATTTTGAATGGTTTGCAGTCCAAACTTTTTTTTGTATTTTATTTAGTATGGCTTAAAAAAGTCAAGAATATAAACTTCCCTAAAAGGATCATAAACTACAAGTTTACTGGCCCTAGCCTGTCACCTGCAAGGGGCATTCATTATAACTACAAAAGAAAAAGCTCTGGCTTGGTGATTTACCAGTCAACACATCCCCATGATACCATGGGCTTATGAACCAACAGACGGTGAGTTGTCTCTGGTCTTCCTCAAACTTTCACTCAGTGATTCGTGAAAAGTCAATCAACGCTCAGTAAGTGTGCACTCGGGCGCTTCCTTAACTTGCACACAATTGACGGCAACTATTCCATCCATATGTATTTGTTGCTGACAGTGCATTTTTTTTCCTGGTCTGCAGCACTTTTATGAGTCAACATCACTTGCATGGATTTTGCTCCTCTTATAGTCTACAGCACTTGTGTTCATACACATCCAGAGTTTTTGGCAGCATCTTTTGGTCCACCCTTGAAGCCAACTTTGCTTTGTGTGGATACATGATCAGGATTTTGCCTCTTTAAGTTTACAGCACTTTGTATAGTTTGACACCTCAGGGTTGGCAGCACTATTTTGGATTTGCCCATGGACTCAAACAGCACTTAAGTAGCTTCATAGTGCTTTTGTGGATTCACCAGCTCTTATTTAAGTTCATTCTCAGGGTTTATAGCCCTTTTTTTATTCACCCTTGTGTAAGTTCATTCTCATGGTTTACAGCTCTTTTTGGGTTTTGCCCGTGGGGTCTACACCATTCATATTAGCTCACTCATGTTCTGGAGCACATTTGTGGTTTGCCCTTGGAGTCAACAATGATTGTATGAGTTCATATTCAGAATTTATTGCATGTGTTTTGCTTTCGCACTTGGAATCTAAAGCACTTGTCTGGATTTGCACGCAGGGTCAGCAGGGCTTTCTTGGATTTGAACTGGAAGCCACATAGCCCTGGGTAAGGCACTAATCCTCTTAGCTACCTTCCATTTTTTAGTTATACTTGTGTTCATCCTTCTATTTCTTACAGAATTGCTTACAATCTAAAAGAATAAATCAGGAATTGAACCAACTATCCAGCAGATTTAGCTAGCCTGATTACTTACCCCCTAAACCAAGCAACCATTGCTAAGCTTTAATGACAAAATTTAGTATATGAAGTATGATCACTAACCTAAACTTATAAAAGGAAAGCACAGGATTCAAACCAGCAACTTATACAGCTGTGTTAGTTCTTTAACGAGGTGCTATACAACTTCAACACAATTCTGAACTAAAAGGCAGAACAACTTTCTCTGTTTTAGAACTATCACAAAAACAATAACTACAACAAAAGTGAAGTGGATAAAGGACTTCCTAATCAGATTCCCATACTTTTTCTGCTTTTTGGATAACGTGACATAAAAAATATAAGACTACCCAGTAAAAAGCCAAACATACCTTGCCTGTCATTTTACAAAGCAGCTATTTTTGGGATTTGATCTCAAAATAATTTTTCTTTAAACTCGCAGAGCTCTTATCCACGGAGCTACTGCTGCCCTTCTATTGTAAAACCTTTTTCCTTTTCATTTCAGATGCAGGGATTCCAGGCATTTTCAGATTTAGATAAGCTAGGCAAGTATTCTATAATGAGTGTCTGATAGGTGCCAGTCAATGTAAAGGTAAGTCATACATTTTTGCCATTTCTGCCCCCAAGCTGTAAGTTGTACCTGGATTCCCTCTTCCTCTAATGGCAACCTGAGAAGATATGCTGCCAAAAAACAAACCAAAACCCCCCTTAAGCTTTGATTACAAAATTAATTCTTCATGGTATTGTTTCTTTAAACTTATGCAATGTTTCTTTTATTTCCATCCAGAGTTGCATTAATTTCTTGGGACTCTAAATTGTAAGCTCTTTGGGGCAGGGTCCTCTTCTTCTCCTGTTTCAATGTTTGGGTCTATCATTTGCAACTCCTTTTTAATCTACAGAGCTGCATAATATGTTGGTGCTATATACAGTGTATTACTAATAACTAAGGCCACCATGTTTTCTGAAAAAAACACCACCCATGTTTCATAACATTGACACGTGTGTCCTGCGTTTGTCTTTCATCAGCTGTTGGCTCATAGTATTTTATGTTTTGTATCACTGCACATTCACTTCTGTCCAGAGTGTTGCATTGCATTGTCAGCAATGCAGGATGTGCATTTTGTTTTTAATGTTTGGTGCCAAGCTATTGGAAAGTGTTATACGAAGCAGAAATCCTTCCTAGACCCTTAATAGGCTCAATCTTCAAGAAGAAGTCTGTGCATGAGAATACATTTTATATAGCAAGCTAAAATACCTACTAAAACATATTCCCCATTTCTCCAAATTGCTTCTCTGCAGTACCAACTTTTACACCATTGCTGGGTGTGGAATCCAGGACGATATTGATACCACCCCTCTCCAGCATCTTCCTTTCAAAGAATAATGTTTTTATGCACTTTACAAGCATTTAAAGCTTGCCAATAAAACGCTAAAAAACTCTTATTGGGCTGACGCGTTTTACCACAAATTTACATAAACATTTATGAATTTTAACCCAAGCATTAGTGTTTGATAGAGTTAGAAACTTTGTTTGTCCCATTGGAAAGATTTCCCTTCACTTCCTGTTCCAGCTACCCAACAAGTGATGAAAATCTATGCAAAGTGAAGAAAATCCTCTTCTCAGCTGCCATTGGAAGATCACTCTTTTGCTGCGGTTTTGGTGACAACTGTGAAACTTTTCATTTCCTATCAATGTCATAAAAATGAGTGATTTTGTTAATTCTTCAGAAAAAAGGGAAAGTCAACTAAAAAAAAAGGAGGAACAGGCAATGCCAATAATAATAAAAAAAAAAAGAAAAGAAAAAAAAAGTTACCTGGCTGACAGCAATTTATTTTTTATTTACAAACTTCTCCTTGCACCCTCATAGGCACACCATCTTCATTAGGATCTCTTCCAAGGATCATGTTTTCTGCCATCTTGATTGGCTAGGTCAGGATGATTTTTTTGGTCTGGAGCTCTTTACGGATTTGCTTGGTTTTCTGGACTCAAATTACCCCAACTAATGGAACCCAGAGTGGCAGCACTCTATGAAAGGTTTTCACGTGATGTACCCCTAATAAGAGCTCCATTTGCAATGTTTTATCGTATAGGTTCTTCATGTGAGGTATCCCAATTACGAGCACCCCATTTGCCAACAATAGCCTGACCAGGGTCACTGTGCCTTACAATATTCCCCATTTCTCCTAATTGCCTCCCTGCAGTACCAACTTTTACGCCATTGCTGGGTGCGGAATCCAGGACGATATTGATACCACCCCTCTCCTCTACTAGATTGTAAGCTCTTTGGAGCAGGGTCCTCTCCTCCTGTATCACTGTCTGTATTTGTCATTTGCAATCCCTATTTAATGAACAGCGCCGCATAATATGTTGGCGCTATATAAATCCTGTTTAATAATAATTTTCCTTTCAAAAGAATTATGTTTTTATGCAGTTTTTCAAGGGTTTAAAGCTCATTGGTTTCCCATGGGAGGTATCCCAATCACGAGCACCCCATTTGCCAACAATAGCCTGACCATAGTCAGTGTGCCTTACAAATCAGATTGCAAGGTATTGGATTCTTTTATTCCAAGCACATCCGCAGCTTTTAACTGCCTAAATGATGACCAATAATGTACAGTGCTGCATATTATGTTGGCGCTATATAAATACTGTTTATTAATAATAATAAGTCCCACCCATGTGCACGAAAGTTTATTGAGTCATTGGTAAGGTTTGGAGAGCTCACTAACTACACTGAGTTATGGCTGCACAGCTTAAAGCTCTTAAAAGAGAAGACTGTAAAGTGGCAAAATGTTTTATAGAAACAAATCCTGGCTGTTTGCTTAGTTCCATTTTAAAGTTTAGTTTAACTTTGACATCAACTCCATAAATAAAAAGGGCAAAAAACAAAAGCTGTGCAAAGTTATAGAGTTTGCGTTCTTTAGAAAGCAGCCACAGGACAAGTAGAATAGCCTGTCTTCTGCCAGACTTGGTGCACAGAAACAAGCAGTTTATGTAATGACACTGCCATAACAAGGAGGAAGTAACAGCAATGGGAGAGAATATGTTGTAATGACAAGCTGCCACTAGATGGTGCTGTAACAAAACAAATTGCAGACACAAAACCTGAAAGGGAAGCTTCTTTCCTAAAGCTTTGTTCACACTTGCGTTTTTCAAGCTTCTAAAAAGAAATGAAAAAATAATGAAAAATGCCATACATTATAATAAAGCCACTCAGTTGTCTGCTTTGGCTTACCTTTTGACAAACAGGAAAGCTTTTTTTGACACTTTACTTTTTATAACTAGTATATTTCACTTTTACAGTAATCTTTTGCATATCTTGCATTTAAATATGTTCGGATCTGTATTCTGCATGGCAATGTAATCCTACAGCCAGGATAAGAACGGCTACTGCTAATCAGTCCTATCAACTAAAAGTGACTAGAAACAGGTTTGGCAAGGGTCTGGGGAGATTTAACCCATTATTGGTGGCCAGAATGACCGCAAAGCAAGGGAAATCCTCCAGTACTTGATTTTAAGGTGCCAGTTAGGGAAAGTTTCCAATTATTAAAAATGCCATTGCTGAACTATTAGATGTACGGCAATGTGCACCTTGACGTTAGTATAGTGTTAGTCTCACACCTGAAACAAGCATGCAGATATTCTGTGGGAATGGATTGTGTTAGCCGCCCCAAAACAGCATTCAGAACCCCCAATACAGATTACAGCACAGTGTACATTCCTTGGATCTGGGTATTTTGGACCCTCAGTGACTGCCCAAATACCTCTATGTTGTGCTTGTGTTTTTCTGCCGCTGGACAAAGGCACCATATGGGGTATCTAAAAAATGGAGGGCAGCGTCCAATATACCAGACACATTGAATTCGCCCTCCTAGAGAGCACCCATCACTTAAGCTACATACACACTTCCAATTATTATCGTCGGAAAACGAACGACGAACGTTCCTGCACGATATATACGAACGATCGTATAGCACCGATCCTGCACATAGAGGTAACGACACGATCGTTCGTAGATATTGTACACACAATAGATACGATCGTTTAAGCGATAGAGGAACTATGTGCACGACAGGAAAGTGAACGGACGTTCGTTCATCACGCATGCTCAGCCCATGGACGATCAACGAACGACCGTACACACGAACGATGTTCAACGATCGTCGCCCAATCCGATCCGCCGGTCCGGTCGTTCGTTTCCAACAATTTTCCTCGTTCGTCGGCGTCGTTGGTTACTTTTTTACGAACGATTTTTTGCCCAATCGATCGTTCGTCGTTCGATTGGAACGATAAAAATTGGAAGTGTGTACGCACCTTTAGAGATGGAGAGCTGCCATTGGTGAAGCCCTTTATACAGAATGCTGATTGGCTGGATGTAACGTTTAGCTGTCACACCTGAACCAATCATGCATATAATGAGCTGAACACCTGAACTGTCTCCTCATCCTAGTTCAGTGATTGATAGAAATCAGAACACCAACTAGACAAGCTGGATCTGATACAACCAGGTTGCAGCTCACATCTCGGGAATTGGTCCTCTATATTGGTAAATTCTACTTGGACCTTTGGAACAAGAAGTGAATGGAAATGTTCCCAATGATAAAAAGCAGTGTTCTCCCCAGCACCTTTTAACCGGGTGTATCACCTGGCACATTTCAGTGACCACCCAGCTTTTTTTGGGTAGTTACTTATAAGTTGGGTCACAATACAGTGAATGCTACCCTTCTACAAAATCTTACCACCTGGCTTAAAAAAATTCTGGCTTTAACACTGTAAAGCTTGGTTATGTTCTGTTGTAACCCATGTTGATAACAGGGCAGCATTCCACTATGTACAATTAGAGATAGGTTAAACAATGCTAGCACTGTAATAAACAGACTATATAAAATATAAATATACCAATTACCTAGCCATTTCACCTGTCACCCAATAAAGAGTGCAACGGGCAAAGACTTAGCTCCTTACCTGCATACTTGTTCCAAGCTAATGACCTGAAAGGGGAGGTAACAAAGTATTGGATTCTTTTATTCCAAGCACCTCCGCAGCTTTTAACTGATGACCAATAATGTACAGCACTGCATACTATGTTGGTGCTATATACTGTTTATTATTATTAATAATAAATCCCACATATGTGCACAGAAGTTTATCGAGTCATTGGTAAGGTTTGGAGAGCTCACTTTCTACACGGAGTTATGGCTGTAGTGGGGCATTTGCCAGCAGGTTAGGTAAGCAGAGGGTTAAGGTGCTGGTCCCAGCAGGCCACAGGCAGCTCCCTCCACACATGACAAATTACTGAGAACTCAACATGTGATTTACAGTCAAGGCCGTACTTGGAATCAGCCAGGTAGGGTAGCGGATGTGACTGGTTTTACCAAGTTTGGTGATAAGGCCGCAGGATTAATCTCACCCTCTGCAACTCTCCAAAAGTGGCAAACCCAACAGTCAGACTTTTTTTTGGTGCATGCTGGGAGTTGTAGTTTCACAAGAAGTGAGGAGCCACATGATGAACACCTGAGCAATGCAATGAGCCATCACCAAACTGGATAAACCTGTGCAGGTATTCCAATCATCTGACCAAGTGCCAGATCACAAGACAGGAATGTCATGCATGAAGAAACCATTTCAGGTGCCGAGGGTAGCCCACTTCTGAAACCGGTCCAGCAACTAATTCTAAACTTTATGTAACACCGATTACACATTGAACAATTTAATAATCTGACATGCACAGGTGTGATTGACTGGGTTCAGACAAAATATCATGCATGCCTTTAAAATGTTTATTTTCAGCTTGAGTCAACTTTTTACTAAAGTTTGTGTTTTGAGAAATTTACTCCAACTTTCTGCCAGAAAAGGAAGAGATGGGGACATTCACCCTACAATCACACACAACCTTCCAAGCAATCATTGTTACTCCAACACAAGAATAAAGTCCAGACAGATGAGAATCTAAGTTTATTTTTTTCAGTTTTTGTAAAAATATAAGACATGGCCATACCGCGGAAGCTATGATTCGATTGTTGAAAAATTAAAACTTCATTTTGTGATACAAATGCGATATATATATTTTACATCTTCGTATTAAAAAATACTGATATCTGTCATCGAAAACATTCTGCTCTTGAGTAAAAATCACATTTTCTACAGCCATAGAAAGAAGGGTATTCACAGGAAATAAAATAAAACATGGGGAGAGGGGGACACATGAGAGCATGATGCTACAAGACGATAAAATGACAGCAGAGACTTCGGCCCATCAGAAATCGATGGCAAGCTGAAGGCGGGCAACTAAATGCACAGTTGTTACTATAAACCAACTTAATTATAAAATCCTTCATATTACAGTCAGACACATAAAAGGAAGAGAGCAAGATCAATTAAAGGGTAATCCCACCATAAAAACAGACAAACTGTACCGTTTCCTTTAGGGAACCCTAAATAGATAAAACGTGAAGGGGCTGCCAAACCATTGCATTTGAGTAAAGAAGACGGTACAGATATTGTAAAATACAATTTTAAGAGTTATAGGTGGATGTCTGCAACTATTCCTTCAGAGCTTCAGATAAGATTTCTAAAACAGGGTTCCCAGCTCCGGTCATTGTAAGGCTACATGGACACTACTAGCCATTGATTCATACACTTTGGGTCTAAATGGTTCCCTATATAGAATAGCACAATGTGGCAAATAACAGTCGCACAACAATAGAGTGGAATTGATTGCTGAACACTAGTTTTTTAATACCTATGCACACCAGCCCTCAAATGCAAAGCTGAAAATCCCAGTGCACATACCTAGAGCCACAATGTGGAAGAGTTCTTTTAGCATCTACTCAAAGGATAGATTTGTTTAATAAATTTCACCTTTAATAATGGATTAAAATGCATCAATAACAGATCTTAAAGGCTTATGTGAAAAAAACCCAGAAAGCAAGCAACTGATTGGTTACATAGGGCCCCCATCTCCTATGTCTCAAAGTTCCAGCATTGCAAAAGTCAAGATACTTTAGTCGGGCCCTGTATAGACGTAGCCATTGTCTCCCACCCCGATGGCGATCCAAGTCTTTTCAAGGGAGGTGATACGAGACTTCATAGTTCAATCACATAACGCACATTAATTGAACACACCAATCAGATTATTTGCAATGTGTTTAAATGTCTGAAGAGACTTGCTTGAAAAAAGTTTACTAAAAATTAACCATGCACCTCCTTTAATTCTTCAGGATCTCTGCATGCATTTTCTACAATCTAGCTTGGCACTGGTAAATACTGCCAACAAATTAACTTAGACCGCTTTACCTGTCAATAGATTTTTCATTCTGTCAAGCAGGGCTTATGATTTACACAATTGAATAGTCTAGATGGTGACAACGCATCTCCCCTATCTAACTGCTCCATGCCCTTTAAAATGATCATATTGCTGAAGAGCTTTCAGGGCCTGTATGCAGTCCACACATCCTCGTATGAGCATTTCTGCAAAGCACAAAAGTCCTAAATCACAGTGCCGGACACTTATGATCAGTCTGCCATGCTATGGAGTGAGGAAAAATGATAAAGGTACACTTTGCTACCTAATATACAATTTGCAGTATTGCAGGCATTGCCACCCAATGTAGCAAGGCGGATTTCATAAGAAAGCCAAGGATATTACATTTCCTTTAGTAGTTTGGTTAGATTCATCCAGGTTATGTTGCAGAAAAGGCTAATGGAAAATTGATAAGCTTGGGAAGGAATATATTCTGCGTCATGAACAGATAAGATTGGTGATTAATGCGATAGGCTGACAGGAAGTGTTTGAGTTTACGTTTGGCTAGGATTAAATTAGTAGTTTTATAGTGCTGGCAGTCGTGAGGTCAGATGCATTTACAAGCTCAGTCACAGGTTAGGTTATAAAGGTGGTTGACACCTTGTGTGCAAGAAGCAGACATTGAGCTGACTAGAGGAATGTTGTCTAGGTTTATTTAGAAAGATTTATAACCATGTTAAGGATCTCTGATTAGGGCGAGTGATGAAAATTCACTAAAAATTAGATTATGACAGTTTCTACATTTTGCAACACACAGCTCCGGTCACTGGCAGGCTGCCTTTGACGGATAAATAGGTGGCATAAGTTTTCCCTCCAAATCAAAGAATACCCCCTATACTCTGTAAATAGTTATAAACTGCAACACCCTCAATCAAGAGATTTCTGGTACAAAAATGTAATAGAAAATGACAAAATGAAAAGCAGAATTGGATGCAAATGATATTGTTTTACAAGTTAGCACACCATTGCAGGGGTAATATATTGTCCAATGGCTTAAGTACTGGGAAGCAATTAACTCAGTACCCTGTTATTCAGGTCTTGATATACTAAAATGGCAAATAAGCAATCCAGTAAGCAGGATTGGTATTGATCATTGAAGTTGCAGAATCAATCTCCTGTACATTCAAGCACTGAAAGGGAATTCTGTGTAAAAAAAAAAAAAAAAAAATGTTTTGCAACTGATTACTTCTCTGGACTTCCTTTTCTTAAGCTACATACACACGCACGTCCAATGCTTCTCGTCCAATAATCGGCTCGGAGCAACCATTGTCGGAGCAACCGTCCTGGTGGATCCACGGACGATGAACGATCAAAATGGAAGTAAAGGGGAAGAGCGCGGAGCAGGGTGTCCTCCATTATTCTCCCCTCTCCATAGAGCAGAATGGTGCTATGTACAGCACTCGTTCATGCATCGTGCAGTCCTTGGAAAAGATTTCCAACGACAATTATTGCACGTGTGTACCAACCTCTATACACCTCAGAACCGGTCCAGCCTAACCTGAGCAAAGAATAAATTGTATTGTGGCCTCTATCTCTAAATTAGACTATACTGTGCTTAAAATCACCTGAAATTCTGGGTAAAAGTTACAGACAATTGAAGCTGTTAAATGGTCATTATGTACAAAGTGCTGTACTCATTCCGTATACTCACTCATATCAAGCAGAATGCATTAAATATATATACCACAGATAAATGTACTTCCCCTATGTCTGTACAAGAATGAATATACCACCATCTAATCGTTCCCTGACAAGACCAAAGTGATCTTTTACACATGATTGGAATGACTAAGGAACATTCACCAAGCTGTTTGCATTGACTGCAAGACTGAAAAAAGTTTGCCAAAATAAGGAACAGTTTTGTGCCTAACATGAGATGAGTTTCTTGTTACAAAAAACGCATTTAAAAAAAATGTGCTGATTTAAGTTGTTATCTGGAAACAATATAATCTTATCTACTATGGAGACATTTATAGAAAGAATTGCAAAATCAATCACTGACTTTGCAGGAGAATAAAAGCTGACAGGACACCCTGGGGTGAGGTCATAGCCAGATAACAGCAATTATGTTAAGACCACTAAAGCTATGTACATCTGCAAAATTGTTGCCCAAGACCAATAGGCGTGCTAGTCTCGGGTGAAAATCGAGCACATGTACAGCCGGATCCCTGGTGTGTTGATGAACAAGGCACGAGTAACTGCTGTGCATTCCTATAGGGGAGAGCACAACGAGGTGATACTTGCTCATCCTTCTCTCTCCCTTTTCTATTGAACAGAAGGGCGCTGTGAATACAGCCCTCGTTCGTTTTCCTGTCACTGGAAATGATCTTAAAACAGTTTCCAGCAACAGAAATCAGTCTGTATGAGGCGTAATTAAAAGTTCCCCCTTTGCACCTACTGTATGATTGGCTACACATGATGCTCTGCTCCTAACATACCCCGACCTTTAGGCAAGGCAATGCCCTTGCCCATGTATTCAACCATGTACGTCACTGTGTCATAGACTTTATATTGCTGCTGCAAAGTTACTATTTCCCATACTTTACAGGTCCTCTTATAACCATAATGAATATTCCAGTGTTTAAACATATACATAAGACTGTATATAAAACTGTGCAAAACGGTAGTATGTGAATTATCTATATCACATCAAAGCAATGTTATAACAGATAAGGTAGTGTTTAAATAATTTACCAAACAAAATAAGTCATTTCCATTGAGCAAGATACAATGTTAAATGATACAATGTCATCTAAAGCCAGGATTCTTAAAAGCAAAATGGACAGCAACATCTAAGAAAACTTCAAGAGGGCCCTATGATCAATGAACCTTGGTCACCCTTTCACTACGCCAAGTTCTCTACAGTCTGACAATCCAGGTAAGATTTAATTAAAATCGTCTTTGAAAACTTTAGCTGCAGGGCTGGTATAGATATGCAGTGCATTACGAAACTTTGTTCCTCTATAACTTTGTTGCCAAAATTGACAGTCGGGTAGCATATGATTCACAAACAAAAATATTTTTAAAACTTGACCTAAGAATTACACAGGTAAATAGGAAAAAACTCATCTATCTTGTACTCATAATTTAAGTCCTGCATTAGGATTCACATCTAAGGATTCAGAAACAAAGCAAACAGGAAGGAATAGTGACCTAATTGGATAGGCGAATTTGAAACCTTGTCACAAGTGACAGAAATATGCATGTTATAAGCAAAAAAACGCCCATATTGGTTCCAGTCCATGTAATGTTGCTTGTGAGCAACATTGAACGGACAGAAATCTGGACACCATCACACACCACTATAGAATACAAAGAATTGTGCTCTTCTAATCCGCATGATTGTTTAAGGAAAGCAAGTTTCTGCTTCAGAATAGGGACTGTGTCACTATACGACGACAGATTCAAATATGTGGTCTACAACCAGAACTAGTTATAAGTCTAAACTACTCAAACATTGACAACCTCAAAATGAATCTGTCTGAATGGGTTTGCCTTTTCCAATTGTACACTCCACAAGGGCAACTAATGGTTTTTGAAATGGAACCAACAAGCTTTCACAGGTCAGATGTTCTCAACATCACATCATATGTTCTAGAAAAACATTTGCTTTGCCCACAGCAAGCCTGCTATTGCACTGCATTTGTGTGCTGCTCACATTGGTAATGGTAAAATTGCTCATCCCATGTGGGTGCAATCACTGATAGGTGTTACATCTTCTAAATGTTAAATCCCAAGCATAATTTACCAAATGACAAAAAAATCTACCAACAAGCCTTTCCTAGGTAAAAGGGAAAAAAAAAAATAAACTATCGAGCAACTACAAACATAACATTTACCCTACTAAATTGCTCAATGCAAACATTTTATATTTAATAATTAACCTTTAAGTATGTAAAGCAAACTTTTTTGAAGCAGGAACGTAGAACCTTGGTTCAGTTTTATATTGTGATTTTTATTTGATAGATCCGATATTCTCTGGAAAATGATTTGTCTCAAGAAGAGGGAACACTTCAGCAAACCTGTTCTTGTGACAGCACTGAGGCTACGTACACACGTGCAATAATGGTCATTGGAAAGGATCTTTCACAATAATTTCCAGCGACAATTGGCACGATGCATGGACGAGCTCTGTTCAATGGGGCGAGGGTAGGGGGTTGAACTACTGAGCAGCACCCCTCTGTGCTCTCTTCCCCTTCACTTGAATGACGAGCACTGTACACCAGATTCTCGACTGATATCAGCCCGGAGCCGATTATCGGATGACAACCATTGCGCACATATGTATGTAGCCTAACAGGTGATCTTAGAGATTCATAACTTCTGCCATTCAAGTCTGAACTCCACCTTCTCTATCCAAATTTAATAAAAAAAAAAAAAAAAACCTTTTGGCTTTACATACACTTTAAAAGCATCTCATTGAAAATCTATTAAAAAAAGATCATCTTTTGGAAAGCCTAAATAGTAGTAGTAGTAGCTGGTACCGATTATCAAGTTATAGTCCAAGGTTTTCTCCCAAACAGATATGCTCAGCAGTGACGTGGAGAGTAAGCAGAGCTAAATTTTATGACTGCACAATTGCCTCATAGAAGCATAGAAACACTTTAAGAGTTTTATTTTAAATACTTTAAATATGGGCTAAATCATGTTGCCCTATTTTGCACACAAGCAACAAATAGTGGTGATCACCATTTATTAAATTAAAAAAAAATTATAATTTTCAGGCTGCAATTCAGTTCTTTCAGGAATGCCAAGATGTACAAATTTTGTATTTTTCTGTTTGGGGCAGCTGGGTAAAACATGATCAGTCATAATTATAATTTACAATTATTGGCATGGTATACAAGGTGTGCTATTGACTTACAATAACTTGCAAGTATCACAGTGGCCCTATGCCAAACAAATGGAAATAAAGTGGTTATTTGCCCAAGAAAAAAAAATACAAAGGCTACATTCTCTACACACATGATGGATGCTGCGTCTGACAATTTGCATTTTTAAAGCATTGATAAAAATCACCAGGATGAGAAGAACCCCATACAAAACACATCTTTTGTTCATCTATGGAATGTAAAACATAGAACACTTAAATTTTTTTCTTCCTTCATATCATAAAAATAGAATAGTAAGCTTGGAATAATATTACAGTGGAGGGAATAAACTATACAATATATTCTCTTTAAAAAATGATTTTGCATGTAGAATGTCATACAGATTGTAAATTAAAACAAAATAAGTATGTGCAAGTGGCGGTTTGATGACCGCCGTTCACAGTGTGATTACGGTTCCGTCTTCTTCCAAGATACGGTTCTCATGATTACTGCAAATAAGGTTCAGGCTGCCACTGCTGTCCGTTAAGTGCATTCTGTATTCATTAGTCGGCATAAATCCGTTTTGTGGTGGTTCGTGGTAGGAATCATGATGCGTGAGGGATTCAAGGCTCTCTGAAGATGGAGCAGCCTTGGGAATTTGCTGTGGTTCACCAGATTCCTCAATGATAATGTCCTCCTCGTCGCTCTCCACTTCCTCTGGGTGATAGTTCTGGAGGATGTGCTGCGGCTGTACATTGCCGTACATGCTCGTGCTGCTGTCTGTGGATTGTCCGGAGCTACCGGAATTGCGACTATTCCGTACCACGTTATTCCGCTGGTTGGCTGGTCTGACGGTTATGATAAGATTGTGACTGTTGGCGATCATCATGTCGGTCACTTGGTCTAGGCTCTTCCCTGACACTTCAATGCCATTGACCTCCAGGACCTCATCGTTAACAGCTAGCAATCCAGTGCTCTGTGCCAGGCCCCCAGGAACCAGTCTGGAAATAAAAATGCCCGGTACTTTCTCCAGGCCATGAGGTGTTACCCGAACGCTGGAGCCGTCCCGGATGTAGAACCCAAGGGGCTTATCCATGCCATGCTTGTAGAGGCGCACCCTACGGTGAGTTTCGGGAAGGATGTCGACATCTATAATAGACGAAACAGGCCTGAAGTCGCTTGGCATGCCAATGACCAGATGAGGCTTCTTTTTGACGACGTCTGGACGCAGCACCGTCTGAAGGACATTCTTCTTTTTGGTTAAAGTATCTGTGCCAAAGGCGCTGTAGTCTGCCTCCTCTGCAAAAAAAAAAATGGGACAAAGTATAATTAGGATTTGTTATGTTTCCAGAGGGAAAAGGCTGGATAAAAAAAAGGAAAAATACAATTATACCCCTAAAAATTAATCTGGCTGTGGTGTGTAAAATCTCTCCTCGCTAGTTCAGTATTTTGGGAAAGAATAAAAACAGGCCGGCGGTCTGCTAAACCACTCACTGCCAGCAATAACCATCAAGTTTTTACTTAAAAACCACAGGATCTATAATTATAAATTATATATGAAGCTGGCGCTGGTTACAAATCTGTACTTGAAGGTGAAAACAGTGAATGCCTCAAGGAAACTCCAACAGCCACCACCGGAGTGTATTACTGGATTGATTAGAGCACCTGCAAACCAAAGATGGTTTTGTATCACTTGCTTTGCTTTATGGCTTAAGTGATGTTCTGTGTTTGCAAAAGCAAAAAAAACTTTCAGCTTAAAGGTCATAATGAAGAATAAATTAAATCTAAGGAAGGAAGGTGGGATAAGAAAAGCAGAGAAGCCAAGAAGGAAAAAAGGATTTTGTTTTTTCATTTAACCTGCAATAAGAGGATGATGCTTGTATTCTCAATGGTTGATGCAGGTACTTTGCACACCTGTGTCATTGTTTTTGTAGCAAGGGCTACAGTCAGAATGCGGTGAGGAAGCATGATGAGATATTCAATAGATACCTGCAGGAATGTAGGGGAACACACCCAGAGCTAATGACGACTACTTGCAAGAGAAACATCTAGGTCAGCCATATACACACAGGTTATATAATTAGTAGATGACTGCTGGATTAATCAGCGATTACCTTTACCCTATATGACCGGCTATGTCATACCTTAGGAAGGCAATAAAAATGTATGATCTGTAATAAAAATTAGCTGGCAAAGTGGGAACGGTGCCAGCATATTCATTTCCCAATACCCAGGCGTGGCAATCATACCACTCTCCCATATAGGGGAATGAAAGGTTCCACATCACCATTACGAGTACACTTCCCTCCTATAGTCTGGAATGCTTTTAGGTATGTCAGCATGATACAAATCCTAAACTATTTGGGAAGGTTCACAGATTTCATGAAAAAATGAATAAAGATCAACTGAATATGACTCCTGTATACATGATAGAATGTAGCTTTGCTATAAGAAACTGTAAATACAAACCAAGGTTGGATCCACCAAGGTCTATGAGGGTTAGGAAACGGCCATAGCACATTAAGTAAACAAGAACACGTGGCACTTTGGCAAAACATAGGTTGGACGTGTTGATACATGCTTGTCCAGAAAAATAGATAGGGAAGTTTGCCAGGTGCTAACGAAAGCTTATGGTTGACCTTCTCAAAAAAGTCCCACACCTTTCTACAAAACGTTAATATCTAATCTTTCAGTAAGTACAAGTGAAGGTTTATGCATTACAATCTTTATGCTTGTACATAAAGTGCAGATTTTATCACGGATAGATTCCCACTTTAAGGAAGTGAGTGTGGGGTCCAGGAATCAGGGTAAGGGGGGTGGTAGTGTTAGGTGAAGATTGCTAAACAGGTTAGCTGGCCTGTTTCTTCTCACAAGCCAATGCCTGATATTATCCACTCGGCTGGGGTCGTACAGCTCTGTGCCAGGAACCAGACATTCCTCAAAGTCTTAAATTCCCAACACTGGCTGGCAAGCTGACAGCAACCCCTCCACCTCCCACCTGCCATTAACTGGAATCCAGACAGATGTCTACAGCTGGAGATCAGCCCAACAACTTGCAATCATCCATTAACTGCCTGCCCTCTTCAGCTTTGGAGGAACTGGAAGTCCCAGGATGCCTCCGACATCACAACACCTGCCAACTACTGGAAAGCCTATATTCAGGACAAAGGTTTTGGAAGAATGTTTTTAAGAGGCATTCTGATGTCCAGTCACCTGACCAATGCCATGTCACATGATCTCTGCAAAAGTAGATCTCAGGCAGTTCAGCAAACTTGCATCAAAGTCATTCTCTGCATTGAAAGATTAGAATATACACAAGGCAATAACTATTCCGGCTGATAGGTTATCTAACATTATATTGAAGATTCTAATAAGAGCTTTCCTTTGAGTGAACTAAAAACATTTGAGGGGAGTAAAACAACTATTCTACTTCAAAAGCACCACCCCACCTTGCAAGCCTCCCATACCAAAAAAACATGCCACCCCACCTTGCAAGCACCACCTTCAAAAATCCGCCAGCTCACCTTGCAAGCGCCCCCTCCAAAAATCCGCTGGCCCACCTTGTAAGCGCCCCCGCTCCAAAAAGGCACCGCCCCACCTTGCAAGCACCAACTACAAAAATGAAGTGCCCGATCTTGCAAGTGCCCCCTCCAAAAATGTGCCGACCCACCTTGTAAGTGTCTCCGCTCAAAAAACGCACCGCCCCACCTTGCAAGCGCCCCCGCTTGAAAAAGCAACGCCCTCAAGTACTGTGTTGGGCTAAACAAGAAGCATTCTCTGTCTAACAAGACTCCAAGGAAACATAATTAGAGTTAAAAGCAATTTGTAATCTATAATTATCACGTTTTAACAAGTAGTTTAGGTCAATTCCACTTAGTATCCAAGACAACAGAAGTAAACCCTATTAAAAGGCAGAGATTAACTCGAAACTTAGTTATGCTGCAATTCTGGGTTTCATCTATTTATCATTCCGGCCAAATACCAACTAAATAGTGCAAAAAAAAAGCGCATCCAACTTGTGCTTCCAGTAATTAGTAGAGTCCTATGACACGTGCGAGTCACCTGCCAGGCCACTTTGCTAGAATGTCTAAATGTTCACAAGAGATAGAGATCTGCTGAAAATCATTTTTCCTGTGGTTATTTAGCACAGTTGTCAGTCAGCATACTACTGCAATATGCAGGGAAATAGTCTCTCTGGGATCAGCTGCAAAGTATTTGTAAATTATCTCAATCAGCTATCCATGAACAGAAAACAATTTTGCAAGCCAACTTACAAATTACTTTTGACAGCTATAGTAAACCATATTTGCAATGATAAGACAAAGGAGCTTCTACCTTCAATACCCTAACATTTTTGGAAGGTCAAACTGCGTGAAAGTTGCACTATGTTGGGTGAACGTCACTTGTCACCCGCAGGCTGTTTGCACATCCTGCACGGCATACACTTACTTCCTCCTTGCTTTGTTGTAGGGCTCCCTATGACGCTCAAAAGCAACCTCCCGTATTACCATGGAATAAAAAATGATTGCCAATGCAAAAAGAGGATTGTCATGTTTTTAAGCTCATTTGAACATTATGCTATTCAACACTGGATGACCTAACCCCTCACTGACATTTCCTGTCCTCTAACATTGCCAAAATGAAATGTGTATAAACTCTCTAGAGCCAAAAAAACGTTATATTGCAGCATACCAGGTGGTGTGGTGGCTGCATTTTTTCTTTTCTCCATGTTCCCGACCCTTCATCTAACACTGCCCATGCTAGGGTGACATTTACTGTGCCAGTGAGGAAATATCACCACCTTAGGACAAAGCGTTGTGTTCCTAACACATCCCCACCAAATCCATTGCAGGGTGAAAATATTCCGAAAAGCAGAGATTAAGCAAGAAATCTTAGCAAGAGTGCACATAACGTTATTCGTTCCCTGCATTTATGCCATTATTAATCAGCTTTGTCTTTATCAGAAACAAAATAGTTTATTTAAAAAATGGAACCAAATTTTTCAAGTTAACATACATTGTATATATTTTGCAGATATTCAGCAACAAGGCGCACAAAATAACCAAACCTTTACCCAATTTTTGTTATATTCCTATGATGTAAAGAGAATGCAGAAAATGAAGCATTCTGCATATTATCTTTGTCCTTATGTGCCCTTTACCATAGCAGGAAGAGTCAGTACCTGCTGGGAACCTGCCAAATACACGATTGAAGTTTACATCCCAAGCTGGGATTTCCAAAGACTCCATTATCTGCCGCAGTAACAATGCCTCCTGTTATACAAAGCCAAAACTGCCATCTTATTAAATATATATATATATCCCGGACTTGCATTAACAGCAGCCTTGTCTGGAGGTGGATGCGGAGTGAAGGTTGCCTGATGTCTCCAAGAGGATAAAAGGACAGACGTGATTTCTTTTTGTTTGTGAGATACATATCCCAAGTCAATGTGTGTTCAAGTCTATTTATATTTAATGTTTTCCATGTTCACTTGGTATGGAGCACAGGAAGGTGATGCGGGTATGGAACATTACATTTGGGGGTACTATGCCTATTGACCAAACATTGTGAACTTACAAGTCCCTGGCTAAAGTAAACTGAAGGTTGCTGAGATTTATCCAGCTCTGCTACACTATTTAGCTTGGAAAGGAATATTCACAAAATGTATTCTCTCCCACAGGTTCTCCTTCCTATGACTAGTCTCTTAAAATCTGCTTTTTTTTGCTACCTAGCTCTGCAACAGAATGCACAACGCAGGACCAGCAGTCCTACATTGTATGGATGGATGTAGGACTGTCAGTGGAGAGCAGCACTGGCTGTCAAGAGAATGAATATGCAGGGTTCTCCCCAAGCCCTTTTAGCTGGACGCACCACCCGGCACTTTTCAGCACCCACCTGGCTGTTTTTGGGTTGTTACTAAAGAGTTTGGACACAATACAGGGGCTGCCACCCACCTACAATTTCTTCCCACCTGGCTTAAAAAATTTCTGGGTTGAGCACTGAACATGCTTACATTAATTGGCTTGGAGAGGGATTGAAATTGGTTAAAACAAGAAATGATGCAATGCATGCAAGACAAGACGGATTCGTTGAGTGGTAAGCCTGAAGTTAAAGTTGAAGGCTTGCATGCAGTTTCTTGCAGTTTGTAAACAAGCACCCAGGGCTGGTGAAATAAAGTTTACAGTAGTGAATTCTCTGAGTTGTTGCACACCAGGAACAAAAGCCACTTGTGTCCTCCTTCCCTGACTAATGATTACAAGAACAGAGCACAAGGGCCTCTGGCACAGATCCCAAACACAGGATATGAATGACAGAAAATAAGAGTGTCCGCACCTCCCAAACTCTGCACGGCTGGTTAATGTTTTTAGACTTTGGAGTCTGCAAGGAATTTATGTACAACTTTGATTAAAAGAGCAAGTTACTCAACTGATTTGCTTCTGAGTCTCCAACACAGCACAAATTTCACAATCCCAATAATTAAATGATAAAAAATGAATTGGAATAGCTGAAAGGTTACTGCTGGGGATGTACTCAAGTCCTGACAATAGTTAAATCATGAAGATGTGACTGACGACAAGTGGTGGAAAGTTTGTTGATTTCAGAAATTGTCACTAGAAATCAGAAAAGTGAACTATCCTCAATGGAATGTATTGTGACGTTCAGGGTTATCTACAGGTAATCAAAGCTCGAGTTCTATTTTTAGCCTAGTACCCAATCATAAATCCTGCAGTAAAATCCTCATTTCCTAAACAATTTTCATCTGGACCTTTCATTTTTCACTTTTCTGAATGTACCAGGTCCATCCCTTGCATTATGGAGGCTCGGCATTGCATGTGAGCACTACACAGCTTACAGAATTCAAGAATCTATGCACGGTAACCTACCAATACCTGCTTGCATTGCAGAGAGCAATATCACCAGAATATAGGTAAAGAAAATAGATGGTTATGTTCTTTTAGTAGCATTTTAATGAGGTTGGACAGGCAATAGTTTTGAATTGGTAGCTTACATTATTATACCTGGTAAACAACTCACAAAAAGTCCTTTAAAGGCAGATACGTTCTGTACTGATCTTCCAAATCTTCCAATTGTATTTCTATATTTTCATACGGCTTTTTGATAGAGACTACATGTGGCCCTGTTAACACATTACCGTGTTTCCCCGGAAAATAAGACACTGTCTTATATTTTTTTTGGCTCCTAAAAACACACTAGGTCTTATTTTCGGGGTAGGTCTTAAAAATAAAAAACTTACCTTTCGGAAGACGCGAGCCCGAGTTCTGGCTTCTGACAGGCGGAGTGCATGTAGTATCACTCCGCCTGTGACAGGAGCCGGAACTAGAAAGAAAGCATCGGCTTGTGCGGCTCCGGAGTGTGCACTTCCGCATGCTTTCTTTCAGTGTCCCGCTGCCTTCACAGGGAAAGAACACGATTCGGTGAGTACTGTCCTCCGGTTTTTAATTTATGTATGCTTTTCTTTTCTTTCTCTCCTCTGACCTGCTGTATGTAGTTAAGGGGGATCTAGAGCAGGGGTGGGCTGGCTGTTACGGACCCCCGCGTGCGGGGGGGGGGGTTTGACGGGGGGCGGGCGGTAGGGCTTGCGTGCGGATTATTAAACTTTAGATTAGGATTTTAAATTTTAGATGGGGGTATTAAGCTTTAGATTTTTTAGGCTGAATTACAGTTTTGGGTGTGTTTTTTTTCTGAACTGGACAGATTTACACTAGGTCTTATTTTCGGGGTAGGTCTTATATTAGGGCAGGTTTAGAAAATAGTGCTAGGTCTTACTTTCGGGGTAGGTCTTATATTAGGGCAGGTTTAGAAAATAGTGCTAGGTCTTACTTTCGGGGTAGGTCTTATTTTCGGGGAAACACGGTAGACAGGGCCCGCTGTTATCTCTGTTAGGAAGATCTGAGTATCATACAGCCATTGTTGGGGTACCCATAGGCAAAGCAGCTGAAATAAGGATACTTGGGCAGGTCAGCACCACAGGGTTTAGAAGGCAAAAACCATATCATATACATAATACTTTTGCAAAATATGTACATTTACATCTATGTTAGATAGTGAAAAAATGTCAGGTAAACATATCTGATGATAGCAACCTTGATAGGTCATTTCTTGTATACGTCCCCATTACATTTCTAAAACAAGACAATTTCATTTACCTTTTGCAGTTGTCAAATAGTTAAAAAATAAAATTTCCAGACAAAAGATTCTAGGTTGTCCCTTTTGTACCGATGTCAGAAGAGATTGTGAATAGGAAACCTGCTGATCTGCTATGAGTAAAAGTGATCAGACATGAGGATAAAGTTTCTTTGATGGAGAAGAATGGGAGCACCTGCACAGCCTAGCTCTCATGCGTTATTCATCCCTGGACATGCAAGGCCTGAAATAAACATTTCCAACCCATCCTCCAGTCTCCTGGTGACAACAGAGCCACACAAAAAAGATGTCAATGATAACAGGGGACTCCTGCCTTGGCATCCGAGGCCCTTTTACATTTTCAGCATTGCAGCAAGTTTTGTACATGAAAAAACAGATGCAATGTAATTCTAAACCTAGCAGGATGATTGTTTGCATTGGGCAAACAAAATGTTCATATTTTCCCTTAGTGCTGTCTCTTGCAGCCACTTCCTGTCTACATGCACTTGTCCTAACTTCAGATTCACATCCTAATAGTGGACAAAACAGGAGCAGAATTGGGAGTAAGCTGTAACCCTATAACAGACAGGGTCTGAACAAACTTTAATGGCAAGATTACCAGGAGGTTCTTGTATTGAAAAACATGGAAATTTTACACTTCAAACTACAAAATACAAAGTGTTTGGACCAACAGCTTCTGAGAATTTTCCATGCATGCTTTCAACAGAGGTATCAGCGTGAAACAAAAACCTTGAATTTCCATGTTACAAGGGTTGATAGCAAGTATTTTTTCCATCGGCTGTTTCCTGAACTGTGACCTCTCAGAGGTTTAGTAGGTAGAATTTGTTCAAGTATCTGTAAGACTGCTTCAGTCAAAATAGCTTCGAGCAGTTTTACACCAACGTGCAGACAATCACACAGGTTTGGTCCAGGACAGAAGTCCCCAAAAGGTGGATCGGGATCTACCAGTAGAACGCAAAGGCATTGGGAGTAGATTGCGGAGCCGGCCTTCCAAAATAAATTACCGCGCAGAGAAGTTATTAAGTCTAAGTTTTTATCGTTAATAGATCATTTTGACTTGGTCATTTTAAAAGTAGCTTGCAAGCCAAAAAAGTGTGGGCACCCCTACTCTAGGACTAAAGCAGCATCATTTACACTACACAACATTGACTAGACTTTTATTACGTTGATTTTTGACCAACATTTAATACATTTGCTAATATGATTAGGATTACTATTTGCTGAAGGGAATACTACCTAACTAGCCAATGGGAGAGCTCCCTGCACACTCACCAAAAGCTCGGCCAGTAATCTGTTTCAATATTTCTGTTAGATGTGAACGCTACCAGCAACACGTCAGCTTTGTTGGTCAGTGGGTATATGGCGGTCAATCAAAATGGCGCAGATCATCTTACACTGATCATGCACCCATCTACTAACTCATGGCCACCTTAAGTTTGGAGGTCCAAACCAAAATCCAAAGGTCAGAGTTTTTTATCTTAAGCCAAACGTCTCAAGTAAAAGTCTAATTTAAAAACTGGAAGACCTGGGAGGGTAGACACTGGCATAAACAATGATAGCCTGATTGAAAATAATTGCACGGGTAACCAAAGACCATTATATGTAGCCATATTGTTATTAAATAATCATATCTCCACAACTCAAGTTGTTGCTGGCAGTCCCAAGAGGTCACCAAGGCAGTGCAGTGGCATCCTTGTTACTGCTAATGAGCAGCCGGTGATACCCATGAGTATTTACAACAGCATCACCAAGCAACATTAGATAGTTTAGCAGTCCTATTTACTAACCTGAAGAACCTGCAGACAACAGGACCTCAAAATATTCCCTAATTTCAAGCTGTGCTCCTGTCCTGCTAACATAGCACTGTTCTCAGCACTTGTACTACACTGGCAGAAACCAAAACCTTCAATTGTGCAGTTACCACAATGAATAAAGCTGTCATAATTATGCCTTCATTTACAGTTGACAATACTCATTATAACAATAAAAAGGTGTCTGTTGAAATCCTGAGCTTGCAAACCAGTATCCAGCAGGTACATGTGTGTAATTATGTCAGCAGCTATGTCACTTACAATTAACAATTCTTTATAAGGGACAACTGTACCTCTGCATGAAGCATCCTCACTTTGCAGAGGAGCTATTGGAGGCAGCCATGTATAGCTCTCTTGAGAATATGGAGAATGTATATGCAAGCTGAAAATGACTGAGAAAAATGTGAGTACAGTTCCTATGGGGCATATTAGTAAACATTGCTGAATTAATGAAAACAAATAGCAAAACACAGGATGTATAGTAGTGAGCCTGTTATAGCAACATGTCAACACGTTACAGGCAACGTAGCTCCAATCAGCATATTGGCCCACAATGCATAGTAATACTTCTGCAAATTTTGGTACACTGCACTGGAGAAAAAGGAGTTTTATACTTTTTTTGGCCACACATTTAAAATGAAGGAGTTGACTAAATCCAACACCCAAGAAAAGCAATGTACAAACAAGGCCCCAAGTGCACGGGTTGCACACAGGATTGCAATGTTCAGTAGAGGCCATCTGATCAAGGATGGATACCCAACCTCAATTTCTTCACTGGATGAACTTAAGCTCCTCAGTCCAAACTGCATTAATATACAACCTAGGAATAACAACATTTTGGACTGTAGACTGAGCTCTCGTGGGAACTGAACTAAGTTGTAGCACTGAAAAGGTCATGAGGCTATCCAGTCAACATGATGCTCCCGCTTAAATTATATGGAGGGTTGCGAAAGTATTTTATTCTTAAATCCCAGCCGCATGCCAAGTTACACGCATTAAAAGTGCAGCTTGCCAATAAAAAGCCGTAAACAGTAAAACTTCCTGGTCAAAGGAAAGTTTGTATGAATTGAGATCACATCACAATAGGTATATATTGGCATAGCAAAGACACAGAAGGGAAGGATTTGCATAGGATGTATGCTTGTAGACATTCAGAATTATACAAAGCATTGGAAACACCACGTACACGCAAATCCTTCTTGTGGCCATCACTTTGTACAAACCGATGTCTCATAGCATGGGATAGACGCAGCAAGCAAATTACTTAACTGAATTAAACGTCAAAATCATATGACGTAAGCATCAAGAATGAAGAAAAGCTTGTTTGTTTCAGTGGTGTTACGCTATAGGAAACACCCCAAGGCAGTATAAAATTTGGCCCCCGCTACTTAATTGTCTTAATCTCGAGTGCGGAAAACTATTCTGTGAGATTGCAACACCTCAATAATTGAACCATTATTCAGCAGTTACTTTCAGCCATGCCTGTTTTCACCAAGGAAAAGGAACAATTCCCCAAAACAAGGACCTTTTTGAAATATTCCTACTTTTTGCTAGCACAGTATAGGTGTCAGATGCTCTTTATAAAGACATTAGGGGTCTTTTAGACACTGGTTTTCCCTGCCCTCAGCTCCAAGCAAAGCATCATTTACCCAGCTTTTCAGGAATTTCGACAGCTCCACAGTGCTCAGGGGTGACCACCTCCGGGGTCTGAGGACCCCAGGAAGAACAGGAGCGCGCAATACATGATGAGACTGATAAGGGCCAGGGTGGCTCTAAAGCCACCCAAGATCTCTAAAAAAAAACAAAAACAAAACAGACACTACTGAACCCAACACAATGACTTCTAGAACACAACGCCAACAAAAGTGTCAAACTCTACAGAGCAGAGTAAAGCAGGCATGTTTGCAAGCTGATGAGCTGGTGTGCCTTGGAAAGTTTGGACTTTTAGGATAAACTTGCTTCAGCACCACTACCAAAATGGCATGCATTGTGTATGAGCAGCCCATTCACTGATATCTTGCACCCTGCATTAATGAACACATTCATGCATAAATATACCCCTGTTAACGTCAAGCCTTTTTGTATCTAACTCAAATAAAGATGTGATCTTAATATACAAAAGGGGAGCGAGACATCTAAAAATGATAAACAGACCTTCAAAAGAACACAAATTCACTAATGGTTACAACCATACATCACTGTAAACACATCAAGCAACTCCCGCTACAATGAATCTGCTTAGGCAGCAAAAGCAGAAGTGTGGGGGATGTTATTCTAGCAGAGGGAACAAAATTAATAAAGTTACAAAACAAACCTTCAAATATGCAATATTAACATGTGGAGGCTTGATGAGGAGTAACAAATGAGATGTTATTTTGGAAGCAAGGAGAAATAAGCTTTTAACGCTTTATATATCAGTATGGCAGCACATTAAGGCAAAACAGAAAAACTTTTTTGCTGCGATTAGTACACTGGGAACAGGGATTTGAGCTTTGACCTCGACATCTACAAGGAGATAAGAGAAAAGCATGCCACAAGAGGCAAGGAAAGTTTAACACATCCAAAATTAGTTATATGATTCTATCCTAAATTTTGCAATTTATGAGCTCCTAATTCCCAAGTTCGAATTTCGATCAGGACACTATCTGCATGGAGTTTGCGGGTCCTCCGGTTTCCTCCCACATTCCAAAAACATGCAGGTAGGTTATTTGGCTTCCACCAAAATGACCTTAAACTAAGTTAATGACATATAGCTATGGTAGGGACATTAGATTGCGAGCCTTGTGAGATAGTGACATGACTATGGACTTTAAAGCGCTGCGTAATATGTCAGTGATATATAAATAATGAATAATAGAAATCAACAATCCCACTTCTCGTAAAATAGCCACTGTTAGAAAATTTTTTTGTTTTAGAAAAGTAAAGAAAATGGCCTTTGAAATTATTTAGTTCATGGGAAGGGTTTTTTTCTCAACAGAAACGTTTGACTTAAAAGGTCAGTAAGGATTATTTTTCCTGTAAAGTGACGTCAACTTTTGTTATTTGCATAATGTGAGGAAGGGTTAGAACAGTTTTGTGTTATCTGTAGCATTTAGGACAGGTAAAGAAGTCACCCGGGCAGGTTCCACTTTAAGGCCTAGCAGGTCATTCTAAAGTATTTTCGCTCTTAAACTGGGGGTTTACCATTTTATTAATGTTTATTAAAGTTTAAAATCAAGATCTTTATTTTTTTCAACCATAAGAAATCCAGCAATTACCTTTTCTCTGGAGAAAAATCCGAAGTAAAGGGTTGGCGGTTGTTATTGCTTTATGGTAGTTGTCGTCATTGTTGATGGGAAGTAAATCCCCGTGAATATCGGCATAACCCACCAGTACCTCCACGTTAGGGATTTTATGCACATGCTGGAGTAATCCATAGAATTCCTCGAATTTCCCAGGCTTTGATCGCTCCAGAGCAAACCGACGAAACTCCGCCCCGAACTGATGGAAGGAAAACATTTCTATTAGTACAGAAAAGTCTAGACAGCAATAAGTTATGTGATTATACAAGTTACATGACCCAGCCACTGTATGTGTACATGCATTTTGTTGTGCTGAATGTGGAGGGATCAGCATGTGTTTTGGATAACCCTGGTCAAATGGTTGGCCGTGCTCCATGTTTCATCACACATTTTTAGTAACTCATTTGCATTATTTTATTCACTACAAAAATGGAAATATGACCTTAGTCTTATTTTGACTTTGTATTGTTATACAGATATAATTGTCTTAGCCCTTCTCTGTAATTCATTTGTACAGAATATGTATAAAGTAAACAGGGGATTGCTGGGTATGTGGAAAATTTATTTACAGGTAAAGATAGAGCTGCTCCAACTCTCTGGAATGGTCTTCCTCGCCCTATTCGGCTTGCTCCTACTTTCTGCTCATTTAAAAGAGCGCTCAAAACTCATTTTTTCAAACTTGCCTACCCGTCTTCTTCTGTCTGCTAAACCCTCATTACTTCCCACCACTACATATCGCCCATCCTATTGTGTGTGAAATTCCCCCACCTACTAGATTGTAAGCTCTTCGGGGCAGGGTCCTCTCCTCCTGTATCACTGTCTGTATTAGTCTGTCATTTGCAATCCCTATTTAATGTACAGCGCTGCGTAATATGTTGGCGCTATATAAATCCTGTTTAATAATAATAATAATAATAGTTAGGAGCCAGGGAGACCAACACAGAAGTCAGTGTGATAAATGAAGGTGCCAGCATAGCTTTAAACAGAAAACTTTTACACAAGAATGAGATGTTCAAAGTAAAGATAACAATACTTCCCTCTTTAAATAGACATAAATTTAAATCTAAATCAGACTAATAAAACTCTAGGAGTGTATTAACTAGTAAGAGCTACACATGGAGCCATTTATGCACAAAACAAATTGAAGTTTATGGCCTGGAAGTTTAAGCATGAAAGGTAAACTAGTGATCCTGTTAGATTTTGATGCTGCTTTGAGCCAGCTGATGTGTTTTCCTATCAGGTTTTAAGTGCGTGCCCCAAACAGGTCCATACTTTCCAGCCTAAAGCTACGTACACACGTCCAATGGTTCCTGCTCGATAATAATATCGGACGAAAATCTGGCATGTGTACAGCGCCGGTCATCCATCATCCGAATGACCGTCCTTGCGGATCCACGGACGATGAACGATCATAATCAAGTGAAGGAGAGAGCGCACAGAGGGGTGCAGCTCCGTCCTTCTGCCCCCTCCCCTCTCCATAAAGCAGAATGATGCTGTATGTACAGCACTTGTTCATGCATCCTGCAGTCCTTTGTCGTTGGAAAGAAATATGAAGGATCCTTTCCAACGACAATAATTGCACGTGTGTATGCAGCTTAAGAACTAGTGTCAGGGCCGGAAGCAATGGGAATATCCCTATTCTTCTTACAATCTAAGATTGGGCTGTACCAAATATGCTGCATGTGGCTTTCATTTAGTTGGATGCACAAAATCTACTGCAAGGCAATCTAGATTCCCAGAACTAGAAATTAAATTTAAATATGATCAAAGGACAGTCCTGTATGTTTTTTGGAAACCCTATCTCTTGTTGAAGGAATTATTGAAAGCCTAAAGGACCAATCAAAGTTACAAACTGGCTGAATTCAAGAACAGAGGGGCTGGTTGGTATTTATGTGCACCCTTGGTTTTGGGGGTCCCCATGATACTGGCAAGGCATATGAACACCTATTTGGACACCTCTAGGCAAGCTAGCAATTTACCCATTTTACACTTGGACCAAGGAGCAAATAAGGTTGAAAAAGCCAAACTGTTCATTAACTTTAGACTTTTGAGAAATGATCTGCATTGAACATCTATGCAAGAATCTGTCATTTCCAACCCCTATTTAATATACAGCGCTGCGCAATATGTTGGCGCTATAGAAATCCTGTTTATTAATAATAATAATAATAAAAATACCACAAAAAGGTGATTGCAAAGGGGGCTTTGCAGCAGTTTTGGTGCAGCAAAACTCTAAATTGGACAGATCCAGGCAAAAAATCCTTTCACCCTCGAAAAAAGTTAACTGAGAATATTACTCTAGTTGAGACGTTTTGCTTTTATCTAGTGAAATGTACTTTAAGTGGAAATTTTAGTGCTCTGTTTTTAATCTGAAGATTCATTTGACAGGCTCTATTATTAAACAGGATTTATATAGCGCCAACATATTACGCAATGCTGTACATTAAATAGGGGTTGCAAATGACAGACGAATACAGACAGTGATACAGGAGGAGAGGACCCTGCCCCGAAGAGCTTACAACGTACAATCTCTACCCTCATAGGTTCCTGTTTATAGCGATCCATCGAATGGATACGCTTCATGAACATGCTACGTAGGCAGAACCTTCAGCTGTATAGCTGACGCCTCCCACGAGCGCCGGCTACACACATATCGGACACACCTAGCAATGACTAAGAGGTCAACACACAGGAGTGAGAAAACACTAACTGCAAATAATAGGAAGCACAATACCTCCAGCCTGAGTCAAGCAAGATAAACATTAAACACATACACTAAAAGGCTTATGTAGCATAACTCATTTGTACCTCATCTAGGAGGTTATTACATAGTTTCGCCGCAGAGGTATGCAAATAAATTCCATAAAACAATGGGTGACCCTTCGTCTTTCTCTGTACAAATGCCATTGATAATCGTCACACCAAGACTATTACATCAAAACTTAAAGTGGTGATGTCTCAAAATCAAGGTCAGAAGAAATTGACTGGCACTGGGGTCCCAGAACAAAGGGTCCGGCTTGTCACTTTCACCTATTACCAAAGTCACTTTAGCTTTTCTGAAACCTACCACTAACACCTTTTCTCTCAAGGTAATAACACTCCCCTCCTTTATCTATGAAGGAGCAGTGTTGCCTAATGGCGAGACTACAAATATGTTAACACAAGCAATGATCTTCTATTTGATATGTTAGACAAACACCCTCAATCTGCTAAAAATCCTGTAAAGGTGACAATTGCCGTTGCTGAACTGTTTTTATTTACACAGTTGCACGTTATTTTGAAGGAATGTAGTAAACTCTTTCTATAGATTATGAGAGGTATTAGATTTTACCACAAAGCAACACTGCTCCTTCAAAATGACACCCTGGGAGAGGAAAAGCCAAGACCTGGTAAGTTTAAAAGAATGCCTTGTTTGGTGTTCTAATTAGTTATATTTCAACACAAGAAGAACACAAGTCTACTGCATATGCAGACTAATACAAATCTTCGACTCCAACCAACAGGATCAATATTCCAATTGGTAATTATTTAAAATCCCCTAACAATGGACACATCAAGACTTTGGCCTTCACATCTTTAAGATATCAAGTAACTTGTGTTCCAATTGAACAGGATACAGTTTATGTACATCAGATCAATTGCAATGTTGTGTTCAGCTTGTCCAATCTATCCAAACCTGATTAGAAAACAAAATGCTGACTGATGAATTCCCCTTAGATAGGATTGTTGTATTGGATCAGATATCTAAATGAAAATCTTGTATCAGAGCCCAATGAGGAGCCAGTACAAACCTGACACGCAGAACAATTTGTACACCTAAGCCAGGTGAACACAATGCTTTTGGTAAGCCACCATTCAATTGTTTCAGAAGAGCCACAATAATTACATCATGGGAAGAAATGAGGGGAAAACATACACCAATGTCATGACTCGCAAACGAAATTATTAGGGATTTTCGGATTGTTTAGTGAGGGGTCACTGCCATGACAGCTTGTGAATAACCACTGATAGGTTCTCTTTAATGTTCACACAAATTTTAATGTTGATTTCAACATTACGTTCAGACAAACCTTGAGATGGAAGCCTATACAAAAAAATCTGCCAGTCTGAAGAGGGTGCTTGTTCTTCAAAAAAGGTTCTTGGTATGCACTGCACCCTTACCAAGAAAAGAGGGCAAAGGCGGCACATTCCTGCGTTACACAAGGATCACAGCGAGAATGGAAAGCTGGTTAATAAAGTACTGAGACACTTTTAAGGCTGCCAGAATGTAACAGGGCAACCAAAATGAATGATAAAAGACAAAGCTGAACTGCACTGAGATTTGTACATCTGAAAACCACAAAGGAGCCAATTTATTTGTTAAGAGCAAGAGTCCCCGTTTTTCCCCTAAGCAACACTTAGGGCCCCGGTCCCTTCTCTAGTGTGTGACTGGGCATTAAAAGGAGAAGCAGCTGACTGAGCTCATGTATGTTGCCATGCTTTATTATATACACAACTAACCCTTTCAATTTCTTCCTCTCCCAGGCTCAACTTTGTTAAAAAAGAACTGAAAAGAAGTTGCTTAGCCAAATCCAAGTTCTAGCATCCTTAACACCCTAAAATACAATATATATATTAAAAAATGAGTTACACTGATTTGTATGTTATATCAGCTGGGAGCTTAGCTTTTGTGGTTTCTATACATTGTCAAGCATATCAATAAACTATCTCATTCAATACAATGTGCATTGTCATGCAAAATGAAGCTCCTTTCCCTGTGAATTGGAAACCTGAATGGGACCATACAGGACAAAACCTCTCTGGTTTCTGTGTGGAAATGACAACAATACCTGTAGATAACTATGGACTTCCTAACAAGCACTGCAAAATAAGATTAAATGCTTAGAAGCCTGCTGGGTATCATTGAGCCTTAGGGCTCTGTACAAAGTGAATATATAGCACGGAAGGCTTTTGACATTTCAATTGTACTTTACGTATTGCTCACGTAATGCTGGCTGCAGTCACGAGCCCGGAAGCTGACGAACATTGATTGTACCTGCTGAAGCGGGCCAACAAGCGCAATAAAAGTAATGGCAATAAAAGTGTCATAGCCTTTCAAGAAAAACCCATTTGAAGGAAATGAAGTTCTCTTTGCCAGCACTTCTTCCATAAAAGAAACATTAAATTACTTTTTCATTCAGCAGTTATTCTAATCCAGGGCAGCAATAGAATCGGCATTGCAAACTGCATAGATCACAATCACTAAACCCCAACAATTAGTAATGTCATTTCAATATTTTTAAAACTGCAATCTAAGATCCCTACAGGCACTTAACATATAGTCCAGGGGTGTCAAACCCAAATACACAGAAGGCCAAAATTAAAAACTTAAGACAAAGTTGCGGGCCAACCTTAAAATTTATTTTAAAAAAGTAGGAAATGTTTTCTTCTCATTCGATATAAACCCTTTTCATTCGGAAACAAAGAGGTTTTGCTTTACATTCAATCTGGAACAAGCTTATGATAAAGAGGCATACATTATTTTTTCATTTTATTTAGGAAAAAATCTTATGCTCCTCTCTCCATTTGTAGCCTTCGGAGTTAAATTTCAAAGGTAACCTTTTTGAAGAGGGTAACAATAATAACAATATTCTTCTATGAAAATCCAACTATTCCAGTCCATGCCTGGAGTAGCAAGGAAAAGCTGAGGGGGAGTGCTGGAAATGACAGAAGCGGCCAATGCGGAGCTAAATCTTATGAGTGGCCCACCGCTGAAACTCCCTCTTCATTGAAATAGCACCGCTACTACAATTCCCGGCATTATTTGTGTCTATAAAACAGTCCCACTGCGGGGCCACGCATAGGCAGAGAGCCCGCTGGTCTATAGACGCGAGTGATGCCAGGAACTGTAGTAGCGGCGATATTTTAATGCAGCAGCGGGCCAGCTGCAGTTCATATTTAAAAAAGTACATTGGGGGCCAGATTTGGCCCCCCTTATATAGTCTATCTCTGTCTCTTGTGTTGTCACCTTATCACAAAGGCTTCAGTGTTTCGTCACATTATACAGGTAAATTTCACTGTTAGCACCATCAGAAAAATCTACGCCAAAAGGCTAATAAAATGTAGGAGTGTATGTAAATAAGCTGCAAGAAAAAGGAAGCACACATGCAATAATAGACTAAAAAAAAAAAAAAAAACACACATTTTATTTTTTAAAAAGGTATTACGTATTCATGATATACAATGCTCAAAGCAAATTGTCATTTAGTTCTTTGAATTCTCCAATTTCTTTTAACATTCAGATTTTGCTTATTTCCTTATGCCAGCATTCTATAGGCAACTACATAAGCTGAAAAGGTATTAGGACAATTGTGCACAATGAATTCTTCTATTCATACAGTAACAGATTAGATAATCTATATAGTTTTCCTTGTTGATTTACAGTCCAATATTGATTGCAAAGGTAGACTGAAAATGTTCTCATATATTCTACGTTACATATAGGAATGGTGGGAAGCCTGCAACACTGCGCTGTCCTTGCATAGGATAATTGTGGTAAAAAGCAGGATGGGTTCTGTAATCAAACTGAAGATAACCATCCCTAGAGACAGGTCTGTAAAAAACAAATGCTCCAGCTCCTCGTTTTTTTAAGTTAATGGTCGTCTTCTAGAGCTGTATATCAGAGAGAAACTTAAGTGATTCTAATGCTCACTGCAAATGCATCGTCAATTCTGGAGCACATCCACAAGCTTGCTGTACTGCATGCCTATGCAGATGAAATGCTGTGAATGCCTAATGAATGCTTAGGCTAGGGGAGTTCTACTGGAAGCCAAGTACAGCTTTATAACATTGTTTTCAAACAAAACCGCATTGTAAGGTAATTTAACAAAATGCAGCCTTAACATATGAATGACATTTCAGGTATGTTACCCGCAGCTTTGCTGCACTCCGACTGCAGTGTCACCTTTTTGGAATCAGTATCTATGAAAACTTTTTTGCTTTGGATGAGGAAAGAATACAAATTGAAAACAAGTTTTACTGCATTTGGTGGCTCCAGTAGGGGGATTAAAGGTTACATTTAGTCAAATTGTATTGAATATGTTAAGATACTTTACAACAGCCTGAAAATGTTTTATTTTTTTACATGGGGGAACCCCCAAAGGGCACCTGACAATAGTAACATCCGCAGCAAACAGTACATTAGTGTGGTGGTCATTGGTAAGAATTAAGTGGCCACTGATAGCAATATTTAAAGCCACCTCAACGAGTAACGGGCACAAATTGCTTTATTCTCGTGGAAATCCGATCAATGGAATCTGGTGGTCACTCAACAGATTTTTACTCCTTTGGAATTCCCTCCAGGGCCAGCCTGTAGTTGTTCCTTGACCACCGTAATATGGTAAAGAGAATCTATAAACTTTAAATAGGTGAGTGACAAAGTACAAAAAACTAAGTTATTTTCAGAGCTTTGTAAAGTCTCCATTTTTCCAGTACAGGTAAGAAATGCACAAACTGATTTGGGAAGCCATGCTATGTTTTTCCAGCTTCTGACGAGGAAATATATAGCAGTGCTCAACCCAGAATTTTTTTTGAGCCGGGTGGGAAGAAATTGTAGGCGGGTGGCAGACCCTGTATTGTGACCCAACTTATCAGTAACCATCCAAAAACAGCCGGGTGTTTGCTGAAAAGTGCTGGGTGGTGCGCCCGGCTAAAAGGGGCTGGGGAGAACACAGTATAGCAATTTACACAGCATTGAACAACGGAGATTTCCCAACAAACTCTGCCCGGGGGCCAAATTTGGCTCCCAACATTCTTTTTTTTGGCCCCCAAAGGAACCCTAAATATGAACTGCAGCTGGCCCGCCGCTGCATTGGAATAGCGCCGCTATTACAATTCCCCGCATCGCTCGCCTATATAGACCAGCGGGATCTCTGCCTATGCGTGGCCCCGCATTGGACTGTTTTAAAGACGCAAATAATGCGGAGAATTTTAGTAGCGGCGCCATTTCAATGAAGAGGGAGTTTCAGCGGTGGGTCACTCATAAGATTTAGTTTCGCATTGGCCACGTCTGGTATTTCCCGCACTTCCCATCAGCTTTTCCTTGCTACTCCAAGGCATGGACTTGAATGGTTGGATTTTCATAGAAGAAAATTGTTATTATTGTTAGCCTGTGCAAAAAGTTTACCGTTGACATTTAACTCAGAAGGTCACACACAGAGAAAGAGGCATAAGATTTTTTCCTAAATTAAATAAGAAAAAATATTTTTATGCGTCTTTCTACATTATAAGCTTGTTCCAGATTGAATGTGAAGCAAAACCTCTTTGTTTCCATATGAAAAGGGTTTATATCTAATGAGAAGGAAATATTTCCTCAATTTTTTCAATAAATTTCAAGGTTGGCCCGCGACTTAATCTAAGTTTTTAATTTTGGCTGTGTATTTAAGTTTGACACCCCTGCTTTAAAGAGTCAAGTCGCTGCAATCCTCCTACTGTACACCATTACATAAATTCCAGGCAGTGCTAGCTTCCTCCTCTCGTCTGTCATTCCATACATTACACCTGCAAGTTATCCAACCCGCTGCACCAGAAAAATTAACCACACAAAGCAATTTCACTTCCCTGTTACGTGTTCTCTGTGAACGTGCCTACACATTCATTTAGCAGTCCTTGCGGAGAATGAAAAAGGTACAAAGCGCACTCCTGCCAATAAATGTGCCTATTCCTCTCTTTTTCCCAGGACTGTCCCTATAAATAGCGACGGCACAAATCTGCAGCAGGTTTTATGGCAGGTGCAGAGGCTGCCAAAGCTCACCTGCAGCACATTCTGCAAGCCAGCCAAGAAGCAGTGTCAAAGCCGTTTAGCTCACGGCCGCTGCTGCTATGGATTAGAACCGGTTCAAGCCGTGACGTCACCGGGGAAGAACTGCCTGGCACTTCTCAAGGCGGCCGGGGCTAATTATAACCCCAAGGGCAGATTTTTTTTACCTGGGGTAGCCTATCCCCCAAAGCTTGCATTCAAAATAAATACACCGGATATCCACAACAGAAATATTCCTGATACACTTCAGTAGAGCAGAACACACTCAAGTATTAATACAATTTTTACCAAAATTTTAGGCAAAGTAAATTCCCACATCAGCATTCTAATGCCCAACAGCCATGGCTCTGCTGAGTTGCTCCCAAAAACATGCAAAAAAATAAGCTGAATGCAGCAGAATCATCAATCAATATACCCTGCAGACTGGTATCCAAGGTGCATGTCAATGTATCATTAAACAGGATTTATATAGCACCAACATATTATGCAGCGCTGTACATTAAATAGGGGGTGCACATGACTGACGGATACACAGCGACACAGGAGGAGGAGGGGGGGACCCTGGCCCAAAGAGCTTGCAATCTAGGAACATGAGAAAGTACCCATTTAAAAAAAAAAAAAAAGTTTAAAACTATGTACACGGGTCAGGCAACCATTCAAATGCACATTTGCAGCTGAAAAAAAACAGCACTGACTTCCAAAATTTTAAGCTACCCATCCCAAGTCCTAACACAGTGGTCAAAAGCCAAAAATTTTATTAAGCCAGGTGGTAGGAAATTGTAGCCTGTATTGTGACCCATTTCTTCAGTAACCATTCAAAAACAGCCGGGTGGTCACTGGAAAGTGCTGGGCGGTGCGCCCAGTTAAAAAGGACTGGTGAGAACACCAACAGGTAACCCTAATACATAATCACCCCCCAAAAGAAAGCTTACAGGTACCCTTGAGCTTTTACAAAATCCATGCCACCTGATACCCAATATCAGTATCAAAAAAGCAGCAAAGGTCTACTGGCATTAAAACAGACTTAAGACTGATTATTAGCAAAATGCACTTTGCTATGTGAGCGTATTTTTTCACTAATATTTGCACAAAACCACAGCCAAGGAGTGGCCCCGACAGCCCAGCCAGCACCATTAGCATCTGCATGTGGCCCATTTAGCGTAAAAAGTTCAGCACCAATGCCCTTTGCTCTTAGGTACAGTTATGTGCGCCGGCAAGGTTAAAACTCGATGCAGCAACCACGGTAGGCAGCGCCATCACTCAGTCCATTAACCCTTTCAGCAATAAAGCAGAGGTTCGTGTAGAGAAGGGCCCCCATTATATAAATAGGTACGCTCATGTTAGCAGGATGTACCCAGATCTAATTTTAGCTGTTACAATTACACAGGAACACACCTAAATTATGTAAGCAGTGTAAACACAAAGCTTGTGAATACCAGGCTGAATTTCTGGACAAATACACCAAGGGATGGTCCTGTGTACAAAGGCGGGCATGCATGCCCAAGGAAATACCCCACAAACAGGGCGCCCGCTGCAGATTTGGAGTTATTTTCTATGCAGACTGAAGGAATTCCTCTATTGATGAAACTGGAGCAATGATTACAGGAAATTTGCATCTGCTAGCTCTGTTTTTAGCAGGTGCCCCAGTATTCACCTAACAACTCCTAAATAGCAAGTGCCCCAAATACCCCCACCAGGTATTGCCTCCCTTACTGCACCCTCCTTATAACAAGCCCTGGAAAGAAGCTCTTAGACCCAGCGACATTCCAGAAGGTTTCCAGTTTCTTTGAAACAAAAGAAGTGCAACAAAGTCACAGCAAAAAGAGGGCATTGGGGCACTTTTGAAACTCATACCCCACACGCCCGTGGGGTGTAATGCAACAAATGGGGGAGGGGTGCACTTGCCCACCTGGCTGACACCGGGCGTTTTGGTAAAGCTGTAACGAGCCCATCAAAGGTGTAAAGAATCTCAGATACCCCCGTTCTCAATAATTACACCAACATGCTCGGAGGTGCTCAATATGCCTCCCTTGATCTATTCAAAAGTTGCCCCCTGGGGTATTCTTCTGTTACCCTGTGGCCCTATAACCTGCAACATTCCAGCAGGTGCCTTTATTCTTCCCACAGGAAGGGTCATTGTCCTCATAGGTGCCCCAACCTGTGGCATAAACCTGCTACCCATCAGGTGATGCCCCCAGCTATTCTTTTACCCTCCTTTATGCCCCCCCATTACAGCCCTTATTCCAGCCAGAACAACTTATTGCCCTTGTAGGATGCCCAACCCCCATTTCTTTAGTATTTGCCACATTCCCCCTTTTCTTTAGCAGCAGGTGCGTTTCTGCCGTTCCCTTACAGGGGTATCTTTTGCCCTCAGGGGCTAATACTACCCCGAGTCCTCCCTCCACCTTGCCCAATTATGGTTGCCCCTGTGCCCTCCTCCAAGTGGCATCCTGCCCCCCCCCCCCCCCATCATGTATTCACATTATCCTACTCTAGCAGGTGCCCCACTGCCCTCCCCCCACAGGTGCCCCTCTGCCCTTCCCCCCTAAGGTGCCCCACTGCCCTTCTCTCCTCAGGTGCCCTCCTGTACCCTCGCCCTGTACCAGGTGATACCATCTCCAAATACGACCTTTCACCTCAGGTGCCCCCATCTTTCCGTACCTTACTCTTCACCTCCACCGTGCTGAGTGACCTGCTGCTGGTACCCGGCGCCCGGTAAGTCCGGTTCATGTTGCCCGCTGCGCTCTCCGCTCTCCTCTGCACAGTCTCCTCAGTGACACGGGGACCGGGCCGCCTGCGTCACCGCCCCGCCCCCTTCTATACCAACACTCCTCCCGCCAGCCGGCGCGTGCACCTGGTCTCCGGAGCGCGCAGGTATTCCCGCCCCCTCCTCCACCTGGAGAGAGGAGCGCCGCTTACGTCATTACGTCACCGAGGCGGCCGCCATGGCAACAGTAACAAATGTGTGTCAGGGGGAGGAGCTTCGGTGCTGGGCTGAGAGAGACCGAGGTGCGATAAGATTGAGGGGAAACCTGGAGAGGGGCCACACCAAGATGGAGGGGATACAAACCAAGATGGGGGGGGGGGGGCTGGAGGGGTCAGAGGAACAAGAGGGCTAAGGTGAACTTTAAGGGAAATTAAGGAAGAAAACACTGGGGGGACACCGGGGAACACTGAGGAACCATGGGGGACACTGAAGAGCCTAGGGGGGGATATAAGAAATACCAAGTGGTCACATGACCTGTGTTGCCCACATAGGCTGTAGCAAAGTATGAGCTACCTAGGCCAACTGTCTGACCTCAACATGACCCTGAAAATACAAATCCAGGAATGAAGTTTGATCTCCTAATCTGCACACGGGTTGCAAGGTCAGGGCAGAGTATTGATCGCCCTGACCAACATGACAGCCAGGAAAATGAGCATTCAGACCCCATTATGGTTATCGAGCGATAATGTGACTACAAGTGACTGACTGCACACATATTGGTCCACTGTTGTCACCATGGACTACAGGAGCTCAGCAGGACCAAGATTAAAAAAGGGAAATTTAATATAAATTGCACACAGCAAAGTACTTCTATAACTAATAACACTGACAAATGCAAACCATTGCAGGAAAAACTGCTACAAATTACGCTGCACAGATGTACAAAGGTAAAGAAGGGATAATGTGACCAGCTAAAGTCTGCCCATGCTGAAATAATTATTAAACAGGATTTATATAGCGCCAACATATTACGCAGCGCTGTACATTACATAGGAATGTGTTGTTACTGTGTAATTGTCTGGACGCCTTAACCCCAGCATGCAAACACATGCGACAACAGCCAAGGGACAAAAAAACAGATTGGCTTATTATTATTATTATTATACAGTATTTATATAGCGCCATCATATTACGCAGCGCTGTACAAAGTCCATAGTCGTGTCACTAATTGTCCCTCAAAGGAGCTCACAATCTAATGTCCCTACCATAGTCATATGTGATTAATGTAGTCTAAGGTCAATTGTTAGGGAGAAGCCAATTAACCTAACTGCATGTTTTTGGGATGTGGGAGGAAACTGGAGTACCCGGAGGAAACCCATGCAGACACGGGGAGAACCTGCAAACTCCATGCAGAGTATATATATAGAGAGGAATATCAATGCATTCCAGTTGCAGAAACCCTTAGCTTGCACATTTATTCCTTTGATAGAGCATTGTAACTCCCAGCAAGCATGGAGATACCAAAAGAGCGATGTGGTTGGGAGAATATACAGAAGTTACAGGAATTCCAGGTACCAAAGCAGCATTTTTGGGTGTTTACACCCCAAGTACCCCTATGCTTTATCAGTTTGCGGGCTGGAAGATTCTCACCCGATACGGTCTTGGACAAGAATCTGACATGAGTACAGTAGTCAACTGACATCAGAACAGGGAAGGACTGCTTTAAAAGTAAAGGGAGAGTACTGCAGGTATTGCTACCCCCCCCCATTGGACAGAATTGGTGCCGTGTGTACATGCTAATCAGGCAGCATAAGACCTGGATAAGGTCTCATGCTGCCTGTCAGCCATCTCCCTCATGGATGTCTGACCGATTCCTGAAACTCAACCTGGATAAAGGGGAACTCCTCATCATTCCCCCCTCCACATTCCAAATCTCCCCCTGACATATATCTAACTGTTAACAACACTGTTATTCGGCCCTCCCCTCAGGCACGTTGTCTTGGTGTCACCTTTGACTCGGCCCTCTCATTCACCCCCCATATTCAGAACATTTCCAGGTCCTGTCACTTTCACCTACGCAACATCTCCAAAATCCACCCCTACCTGTCCCCTGAGACCACCAAACTCCTTGTACATGCTCTTATCATCTCCCACCTGGACTACTGTAACCTCCTCCTCTCTGGTATTCCACTAACCCCACTCTCCCCTCTACAATCTTGAATGCTGCAGCCGGACTCATCCATCCTTCCCTCCGCTCCTCTTCCGCTACATCTCTTTGTAGTTCTCTCTATTGGCTTCCATTTCACCTTAGAATTAAATTTAAGCTCCTGTGCTTTGCCTTCAAATCCCTACACAGTTATTGTCCCACTTACATCTCTGACATGGCTAAAAAATACTCCCCCTGCCGCTCCCTCCGCTCCTCCAATGACCTGCTACTGACTTCCTCACTCATAACCTCATCACACGCACGGATATAAGACTTCTCTAGAGCTGCCCCAACTCTCTGGAATGGTCTTCCTCGTCCTATTCGGCTTGCTCCTACTTTCTGCTCATTTAAAAGAGCGCTAAAAACCCATTTTTTCAAACTTGCCTACCCGGCTTCTTCTGTCATTTGAAACCATCACTACTTCCCACCACTACATATCTCACATCCTATTGTGTGTGAAATTCCCCCACCTACTAGATTGTAAGCTCTTCGGGGCAGGGTCCTCTCCTCCTGTATCACTGTCTGTATTAGTCTGTCATTTTCAATCCCTATTTAATGTACAGCGCTGCGTAATATGTTGGCGCTATATAAATCCTGTTTAATAATAATCAGTCACCAGGCACTATCACAATAGATTGATGAACAAATATACGCAGCCTTCCAGGTATATTAAAGAGAATAGGAGAATATTGCTGCTTTACATTTATTACACAAAGCAGAGTCATTTTTATTAGTTTCCTGTTAGAGGAAACACGGTCCTGAAGTTATTTAATACCAGTCAGGACCTATGTGAACGTGTACAGCCTTTTCCAGCCCCTCACTGGCGGGCGATCACTCGTCACTCTAGCAATGCATTCAGTAAATTCAAATTGTGTTGAAAGATTGTTTGTCTTATATTCATTTCACTACATCCCCCAAACAGGACCTGGACGGATCTGTTTTGCAGTGATGCAGATTTGCTGGATGCAGATTGGTGACCAAGTTTAGGGAAACAGACATAGCAATGTTTTGCCAGGTAAGGTCATTCATGTTTTCAAATATAAATTAAAATGTGTCCACAGCTGTTACTTAGGGTTCAGTATTTTTTATTTTGACAATGTACAATGGACAGCCAAAATCATAAAGGCACTCACTATCCTGTGCTGCAAGCCCTTCCATAGCACCAGCAGGAGAAACACCCTACCATATGTTACGAAATTAAAGATATTTGTTGAATTTATTAAATGTAATCCAGCAGTCAACAGCCTTCTTGGTGCTTAGAACTGCACCTTCCAATCTTCCCGACTATACCTTCCATGGTGTAAAATTCAACTTGGGGCCACAGGCAGTATGGCAGATCTCTTCACCAAGGTACTGAAGGCCAATCCTTGGTTTAAGCGAGTCTTTAGGCAACATTAACCAGGAAACGGGCAAGCTTCAAAACCAACCAGTTTTTATAACACTACATACACACGTGCAATAATTGTTGTTGGAAAGGATCTTTCACCATCCTTTCCAATGACTGCATGCCGTACTTACAGCACCATTCTGCTCTATGAAGAGGAGAGTGAGAGTAATAGAGCGGCATCCTGCTGCTCTCCCTCCCCTTCACTTCCATTACGATTGTACAACGTCCGTAGATCCACCAAGACAGGTGTTCGGACGATGAATGACAAACCCTGTACACGCGCAAGATTCTCATCTGATATCAGTCCTGAGCCGATTATCGGACATCATTCTGCTCTTTGGAGAGGAGAGTGTTGAAGCGGCATCCTGCTGCTCTCCCTCCCATTCATTTCCATTACGATTGTACGTCGTCCGTAGATCCACGACAAACCCTGTACATGCGCAAGATTCTTGTCTGATATCAGCCCTGAGACGATTATGTACGTGTGTACCTAGCCTGTAGACGTGTAAATGCGGCTTTGACAAGGCTACTTCTACAATCTACAAGCAAAACAAGGCCAAAGCAACCTTTATAGACTGCAGCTGCTTTTATAATCAAAGATTTTGAAAGCTTCAAAAAGGAGAGGGCTTAGTGTACAGATTCTGTGTTCTGAAAACCCTGCCAGTTTACTAGTTCCTCAAGCATGGAAGGCAAAGAAAATATTCGCCTAAACCCAAGCACTGGAGACTATAGACTTGGCAACAGCTGGAGACTCTACCTTTATTATTATTAATAATAATAAACAGGATTTAAATAGATAAAATAAACAGCACCAACAGTGACAGGAGGAGAGGACCCTGCCCCGAAGAGCTTACAATCCCTTTTTTTCATCCAGCACCATTCTCAAACACAGTTCAAGCGGCTGGACATGAAAGATCGTTCTCACAGCTGTAACCTATAAAGGAATCTGTTCAGCAAAGCCAGGAGAAATCTTTCTGTAAAGCCGAATACAGACATGAGATGGATGTCAGATGATTGTCGCTGGAAATGCTCTTTGTGATGGCTTCCCTTGACAGATGAACAAGCAATGTACACAGGGAATCACTGTCCAATGGGGAGAGGAAGATCGAATGGCACCCCACTGTTCCCTCCTTCATAGTAACCCCAGGGGGTTTATTTTTTCGCCACATCAAATTGATAGACAGAGGACCACTGAGCAAGCATTATAATGGTTGCGCTCGTCTCAGGGAAGAATCCTCCAAATTGTCTATGAAGCTTCAGGCTTGTGTTACAACTTTAGATTCAAGGACTTCTAGACTCCAAGTGGATGGCCAAAAAAACAATTAGCACATCAGTCACATGGGAGAAAGATTTATCATGCCCGAAAGTACTGGCAACATTTTTTTCACAATGGTAATAAAAAGGTTTCATAACCACGTAATAGTGCCAAATTTTCTTGCACCAAAAAATACAATGCAAGGATATTCTTCAAAATTCTGCGTTGAAATATTTCAACAATTGAAAATGAACTAATCATATTTTCAATCTGGAGTTTGTGTTGCACATGATCGCATCTAACGCTTTAAGACCCTTATACACAAGCTGTCATCAGGCTGAAATAACCCATCGGTCAACTTTCAGAAAGCTTGTAGTTCTAAAGTCCTTAAAAGTCCTCAGCCACTTTCTACTGATGACAGCTACAGTGGTTCACTAACCACCACCTCACTCGCCTCTCCAAGTCATCTCCTTGAAGAAAGGCATTTCAAGATGGAATTTATAGGCCTGATAAAAACAACCTGTTGTCATCACAGATGTGGCGCCATAAAAATAGTTTTTTATAAAGACTTCGTTATGTTATCGGTAGTATTGATACAAGATAACAGCAAAGTTCTTCAGCAAAAATACTTTACATTTCTAACGTTCCACAGCAGGGTGTAGTCATGTTTCTATGTTCCATCATACAGGAAAGATTGCAGACTGCCAACCTTCATGTTTTTCACATGTTTGGTTTAAGGATAGAACAATGTAAATACATACCTTTCACACACTAATGATCATCAGGCATGCAGGATTAATTTGAGGTCAAGCCTTCTTTACATCGTTGGGGATCTGAGGACGAAAAACAGAGCAATGTCAAGAATCACAAAAGCGAGTTGACATAAGGTTGCAGATTCTATAACCTTGACCCCAACCATTAGCTTGGACTACAGACCACTGATGTCAGCTCCAAAACTGCTTTCTACAGAGAAACACGTTTGACAAATACATAGCACATGTGATTAATATGATGAAGCTTGTTGCAAAAAATTAATGTTGTAGGTAAAATCGTACAACATTCTTATACAGGCACAGCTTCCTATGCTTTGTTTAAACATGCTTATACTTGGCCTTTAATCCAGTGAACTCCTAAATGAAGTTGATCAGGCCAGTTCTGTGCTCAATCCCAACCTTCATTGTCAGTAATATGTGCTGGATTCAGGAATTCTAACTCTCTATGCAGAATGGCGCTTTGCCTTCCAAATTCCTTCCACTAAACTGCCTGGAAAGGGTTCATGGGAGATAGAGATTCTGCATCAACAGGAACCGAGATTATATCAACAGAAACCAATCTCTCTAATAATTTCACAAGCCTGGGGATGACATCACAAGTAGTAATAAAATGTTCAGTACGGGAGCAATGTAAAAAAATTCAGGGAATGCTATATAGGGAGAGAGGGATGGGGTACATTTTATCTTGCCTTTCCTATAAAAAAACTCCTTACATACAAAGGTTGTTCAATGGCAAATCCCAGTTCTAACACTAGGAAAAAACTATCTTCTATAGTGATAATTTTTCTGCCCTTCATACCCTTTATAATCCAGCACAGTCCACGACTTCCACCTCAGTTTATCTTGGGTATTCAGGCACCACGACATTTCTTTTTAAAGCATATCTTAAGGCTACAATTTTGTTTATTACATTTCAGTCTTATTTTTATCCCTAGGACATGGAAGTAAATGGAAATGTCCCCAATGAAAGTTATCAGTGTTTTCCTGGATACAGTTTTTATTAGGACAGAAAAGCAAACAGTCCCTGCACCTTAAGCCAAGGCATACACATGTATTTTCTCCTGTTAAAAGGTTATGCTTTGACCGCTTCTAAAAACTTCCCTTTCTAAATTATTTAACAATACCTTAAACCAATACAAACACACTCCAATTTCCTTTATTACTTATTGTGGACCCAGCAAACATACATTTCAGTAATCAAAGTGTTTAATTGCCCACAAAATATCCCCCAAAAAGCCGTTTCTCCCAGTTGGAGTTAAACAACTATGAAAACAATGGAGGGCCTGGCAGGTGCTTTCATTGATTGGTAATGCCCTGCCCTTTGCTAGGACGCTTGTGTATTGTGTCGTGATCTCACACTGTTACACAACATGTTGGAAATCCCTTCATGTGTAGCAGAGGAAAAAAGAAGTTTCTATTGAGCTAAAAGTTTGTTCAGTCACCTCAGAACACTGCTATTCTGATAGCATTGCTTTCCTAGATATTTGTAAATAAATGACACATTAGGATTAGGTATTATAACAGTTTATATATTCAATGGCTGATCTCTGAAGGCAGCAACATCATCCTTGCAGTACCCAAATCAGGATAAAAGTTTGTCATTTCGTACAGCTGTTTAGCATGGGGTCCTAGCAGATTTTGCATTGCTTAAGCTTCCTATACATAAAATATACATACGGTACTATATACAAATGCTGGTCAAAACTAACAGTTCTGCTCAAGTGAAAATCTGAAATGTGTACAGTGGTCTCTGATATCTTTCAGCAATCTGCCTTGGTGATTGATGAACATTCAGGTGTCACCTGCTCTTCCAACTCCATAGAATACTTCTCAATGTATATATACAGGTAAAGGACTGCTACATGCACACCTTTGTCCCTGAATCCCTGTAAGGCATGCATTTTGGTCCTGCAGATGACAAAGCACATACCCCGATTGGTTCAGCTGTCGCCAGCTTGACAAGCCAGAGACAAACTCCACCAGCAACCTTTGTCCTCGCTGGGAGTTTCCTATGAAAACTCGCCAGATTCAGGAATTCACCGTTGCATATTTCAAAGGGGTTGACATACCTGTTTTTCTGCATTTAGAATGCCTTATATATGTAAATTTGTGCATAAAATATGCATTCTTATGCAGCTGATACATAAAAGTGCGTTTACAGTTTATGTTTAGTTTCCCACAAAGTCAGGCACTATCAAGGGAATGTTAGCCAATCATTTTAAAGAGTTTTTTTTGGCACAGTCACTGTAGCCAACAATGCCATAAGTCTAAATAGCCCAGAAATATTACATTATCTCTGGCAATGCTTTTCTTTTAATGGTTATTTTTAATTCTAAGGGCACAAAAAGACATTTCATGTTCATATTATGCCACTGGCAGAGCATTCATGATTTTGTGCTTGTCCTCGTTTTCTGCTTCGAGTTTTATATCCAGCAGTTGACTGGTGTAGAAGGAAAATAAATTAAAGCAAACCTATAAATGGTACATTTATATATAATGTGTTTATTACCCCTGGAGCACCCAAAAAAATAGTTTTAGGGATATTGAGCATAAAGGCACCAATTTCCCCGATCCCCATTGTTTATTGGCAGAGCAACCCTTACTAGGCTGGGATTGAGGATGCCTATGCAAATACAGGCTTCCAAAAAGTCATTGTCAGGTTCACATATACCCTGCATGTGTACATATGTACTTTTTAAGACATATATGTTAAACTATGTCAAAGCAAAAAACATTTTAGGTAGACTAGGGAAGGTTTAAAAGCACAGTTGAATTGGGCTACTATTCGGGGTTCAATTTTGGGGATCTGACATTTTTGCCTTACTAGCAATAGTTTCATCACAAAGGCTAGGTCTACATGGACTGTTTCCCCAGCGTTTAACCTGAGGCTTTAAAAGCCCATGTTTGAAATTCCAATGCATTCCGATGGGCTAATCCACACCAGGGCGTTTCCTTCAGGCACATTTTTAAGCGTTATAGATAACGCTCCTTGCAGCATTTTAAAAATCAAAAAAGCGGGTAAACTCGTTAATTGATTTCAATGGGGGCATTTTCTTGTGTTTACAAATGCTTGAAAACAATCTTGGTAGAACCCAGCATCCATGTTTTGTAGCAGTTTAACAGAAGCTTTATAACGCCTGAATTTCAAACAAGGCTTTTAAAGCCCCAGGTTAAAACGCTGCATTAAAAGTCCATGTACACCCAAGCCTTATAGAAAATAAGGAACAGGGACAGACACAAATCTGACAGGGGTTCAAGCCTTCCCCTAATTAACTAAAACATTTGTGTTGCATTACCGTGGCTCTGCTCATTTCCTGTCTAGTGAAACATTTTTGGCTGTATAGGAAGTTAGGAAAAAGTTCTAACACATAACAGTAAAACTCAGCAGAAGTACTTATCATTCCTTACCATTTCCTAAAAGATTCAAGCTCAATATTTTGAGCTAAATTTTTAGGGTTGTATCTCATTCACTCAAATTCAGTAACCGTAACAAAAGTTCATAGGTTACCTGTGAGAAGCAATGTGGAGCAGGCACCAAAATTTCAGTAATCTGAAAATCTTGATTATAAGAGACAGCAACTGTAGATGGAAAAGGAAATGTCAATTGTGATAAATTACAAAATAGCAAGTTCACAAATCAAATATGTATTTTTTATGCCAAATCTAAAAAAGTCAAATTTGTTTGCATATTTTTAAATGTTCATAGGTGAAATCTTTATAGATTACTTGTGTAATTGTAATTACTTTTAATCTGAATACAATTGGTTTCCATCCTCATAATACATTTTAAAATCATTTTAGGGATATCCCCTCATCCCCCTGGGACATTGTTGGCAGTTCGAAACAACCATGGAGATCATACCGGAAAAATTACTACTAGGAATTTGCTAATAAAGTGGAAGCATGCTTTGACAGGTGAGAATCTATTAATATTCAGATTATGGTGACTGTACTTCCTGCAGCATCATTTCTCCTGCTGTACTCTGTTTTGATAAAACATAAATGTGATATCAGCAAAAGCATGTGCTATGTAAGGGATGTGACATGTTGAGTCACTAATCCTAAATAAAATAGTTATGTACCTCAGTCACACATACACCACCATACAATACATACCACAGTCCCACACGCATCATCACAACATAAAACAAAGTGCGTCACATCACCTTAACAATGTGCAACAGTACACACATCGCTATAACAGAACATTGCACACCACAGTTCCATCCATACACCACCTTAACATCTTTACATTTCTCATTTCTTACCTGCCAACGTTTTTAAAATGGCAGCAATTCTTAAACCATATTATTGCAATGTCCAACATATGAAGGCTGGGCAATGCAAGATATTTTAAGAACTTTATAACATTAGTAAATCGATTTGGTAAAAAAATTAAAAACAAGACAGTGCTCAACCTAGAAGTTATTTTAAGCCGGGTGGGAAGAAATTGTAGGTGGGTGGCAGCCCCTGTATTGTGACCAAACTCTTTAGTAACCACCCAAAAACAGCCGGGTGGGTGCTGAAAAGTGCCGGGTGGTGCGCCCAGCTAAAAGTGCCTGGGGAGAACCCCGCAAAATATTAGGAAATATAAAACTTAAGCTTTAAAGGGAAAGAAAAGTGTAATTATGTATTTACTTTTGTATTATGTTTTTACAAATACAACAAAAGGAACAAAACAAAAAACATGGACAAGAACACAGCATACAGGAGCATTAGCAACATATTACCTAAACCATAAGGCATAAAGCAGGAACAAGTATATATACATATACACATATAGATACATAAAAGCTACAAGAAAAAATAGTAATAATGGAGTGCAAATAATGCAATGTGGTTTCCAGTAATAAATATGACAAACCAGTAAAAATTCCTGTATACAGGACATAACATCAAAAATGAGGAGGGAGGAAAAGGGAAAAGGAGATTCTGAGGCGATTTGCTATATAACAATTCATCCCTTTCTTATCTAAACTCGCTGAACAACATTGATTTGAAGCAGTTTGCGGATGGTAGCCATAAATAAATCTGGTAACCATGACTAAAAAGAGCAATAGGAGCCAATGTTATAGACATGGGAGGCCAAAGCTTAAACCATGGACATATATAAGGTGCAATATTCAGTATAGGCAATGCTATTGGTTTTTCAGACTTTTGATCCACTATAGGTAAAGGCTGCTGCAGAACATGTTACAGACTGAGACCTCTACAAATCACTGACATTACAGGCCCTTTAAAAAAAAATAAAACTTTATTTCTGCTCTATAAGTACCAAAGGGTAAAGCCATCAGGCCACAAATTAGGCACCTGGGACCTTGAGAGGGCAATACATGATTTACTAATAGAACTTAGAAAATGTCAGACATTCTTCTACAATTTATAATTGTTTTTATTTTAAGACCAAATAACTTGAAAAATATTTTGATACAATAATGCCGGATGTTTCCCAAATTTATAAAAGGGATTTTATTTACTGTCCTGTCATTAGAAGTCTAACAATACACATCGAATGAGAATCTGATTTATTTATAGCACATTTTACCTGCAAGGCTCTGATTAGGGTAAATTCCATTGCTAACAAAGGTCACATTCTCCAGACTTGCCCTGCAAGATTCCATTGTGTTATTTGCTCAGATCATTCTTAGGAAACCATTCTGCCACCTAATGGGGAAAAAAAGAATTGCTTTGAAATATTTAAAAAATAATGGAAGTGCAAAAACACATTTTCCCTGGCATTTGAGAGCATAGTGGACTTTAAATAGCTGTTTGAATTCTAAACATGTGCTAGTACCATACAAAAAAAAAAATCCATCGGCTTCATTTTACCATTTTGTTAAAGTAAAAATAAAAGTGCAAAGTTCTGCATAATTGGTAAAGCATGCCATAAATTGCCTCATATGTAACTTTCCAGTTATATAATCCACCAAGTTTAGAGCTGTGCAGATATTAAAAAGCTTTAATATCAAACTGAAAAGATGTAACTTATGTATTAAATACAAACTTCTTGGACAGTGGTTAAGTGATCTGTTGAAACTTGTCCATTTTTACTATTGCCACTCTAGAAATACTCCCACTGTCCTCAAAACAAAGTGAGATCATTTTGAGTCAATGGAAGAGAATCGATATAGGCAAAGGTTTGGGTACAATGAAGTGTTATGAAGTGCCCAATACAAATTTGTCTGTTAAAATAAATACATTATAGATTTAGGTTTTACATAATCTTTGCATTACTTGAAAATTTGAACTAAGTTGTAGCCGTGCTCACTTGGAACACCCAGTCACATGCAGATAAAAGTCTGCTTTTTACGTTGGATAATTGACATGAATACTTAATTTTATTGAGCATATTCTCAACTCCATTAGTAGATCACCTATATACAGTAAGTAAAGGAATGAGAAAGCAGCCTATGTAGAAGCCCATACAATCACGGGAATGTGGATAATGCACTGGCAGACTCACAACCATGCTCAATTAATTACTATTAAGAGTGAAGTGTAGAGGTAGCAGCATTGTGGCATGTTATGGAAGCCAAATAGCAAAACTCAGACTTAGGAGGTAATACAAAAAGCAAAAAAATCCAATACATGTTGCTAGAATATATTAGCATGTGCAGCGGGTTTTCATGGTGTAAACACCGAACTATGGCAAATGCAGGCCTTGTAGCCAAAACGTAAGGGAGGAATGTTCTGCTCACTTTCTAATCTTTGTTGGAATAAGGGAGTGGGGGATGTCAGGATGAGTCAGTGCAACCGGGCCACAAAAACAGTCCCTGGAGAATGGATGGGGTGTGGGAAATGTCAGGACGTACTAAGGAGAGTGAGTCACAGTGGCTGGTACTGGAAAGAAAATATCTCCATGGAGTAAAAAAAACATTTAGAACTTGAGCATGTGTGAAAGTCCAGTGGTGTTTAGGCTACAAAGGTACAAAATGGCAAAGACCCAAAAGCACAGACTAAAGAATTTTACACATTATTACAATTTTGTCCGAAAGAACCTTCAGTGCCACTGGCGGAGTGGACATGGACAACCGATCACCGTGCCACCAGACCATGTCATCTTTCACAATATAAAGAAACTACAATCAATATTCCAGCAATGTCAGCCATACATTTTCTAACATTCCATCCAAATATGTCCTCACTCCATTAAGCAGACCGTAATCTACCACTAACGGACCATTACATAGCATTCCTGATATCAAATTGATTTTTTATCCTACCCACCAGGCCACTTGTTTGGCACCACAGTTGAATAAGAGCCCCATTTTTGGATCCTAACACCTATTACCATACCGATTTCTCGAAAGGACCACCCAATTATGGTTATAGGCCCAGGCAGTATAGTCAAAATTACCAAGGGTCAAGATATGTGAAAAAGTCATTTTTCAAATGCAGAGGTCTAGCAAGTATGGAAATCCTAAGTTTCAATTACATACATACAGCACAGAAAACAGCTATTGTGTCCCCGTGGAGTAGTAATAGTTAACCATTAAAGCCAGCCAGCTCATGGTGGAAATAATGGTAAATGTAGACTCCCAGACCGCTGCTTACACTGGTGACAATATAGGTTCAATATAAACTCCATGGAAGCAAACAAGCACTAGAACAAGGAGTAGGTAAGGAGACAATAAAACATTTAAGCTTGTTTGCTGCAATAATAGGAGACTAAAGCTAGAGCAAAGAAGACGACAAGACCAGAAAGGCACTCAGAAGCTGATGGTTGGGGGCAGAATGTTCTAGCAAGAAGCACCTGCACCTACCCCCCATTAAGTAACCACAGGAAGGGAGGAAACCCAGCACAGGTGGGAATGGGATGGAGCAGGGCAGAAATACTGATGAGCAGTATACAAGGTAAGTGGAAGTTATAGAAAGTCATGAGGAAAGCAGCAATACTGTACTGAATGTAGTTATAAGTAATGCAACACATGGCCCCAATCCAAAATCAAATCTCTGCAAAAAAAAAAATCTTCACTGATCAAGTGTGTGAATTTGAAATAAATCAGTGTTAGGACCATGTACAATCTATGCATGGTGACTTCTGATTGACAATACAAGTTCCCTGGTTGTCAGTTTAGTTTATTATATTTTGTAGTTTCTGAGTTCTAGACCTGGAATAAGAATATAGGTGGAAGTATGAGAAGCAATGACATCTCTGATTTCTTTTTACTACTGATGCATTGCATTAAAGCATGGGTCTCAATGCAGAAATCTGTTAAGGTAACACAAGGCATACACTGGTGTACTGGGTTGTTGTTAATTCCTAGTTACACCCAAACACACTTTACCAAAACATGCAATACTGTACTTTGCATTGTGATGCACTTACAGCATTCACTGCAACTTTCTGCAATGTGGTGCTCCAAGCAAACAAAACCCATAAAACCTAAATCCTGGCATATGTAAATGATATCAATATATATTCATATTGCAGTTTGACCAGACTGTAGCTTCCAGTGATTTGTAGAGCAGAGAAGCAGCACAAGTAACCTGTGAGCTGTATTGCAATGCTTATGTGATAAAAAGGGACAGTCTGGAGAAGGAGAGAGCAGAGTGACACATAAACTCATCAGTCTACTTCTTCATTGTCCATTCACAAGCTGTAGAGGAACACAACCTGTAAATGTTCCTGAAGTGCAAAAAATCAAGTCTTTTGCTCGGCCAGTTAATGCTGCGCTGTGCGCCAGGGTGTTGTAAATCTTAGTATGTATCATACCATACAATGGCTCTACTGGCCTGCTTACACCTTTGGGATATTTATAAAAATAAATGCTGTTTATTATTATTATTATTATTATTATATTATTAATATTATTATTATTATTATTATTAATAATAATAATAATAATAATAATAATAAAATTTGTTCAACGACAGTGTATGTGTGAAATTTATGTTCTATGATGAATTATAACGATTACAGCGCCACTTAGTGGATAAGTTGAAAATGACACTCACAATAAAACCAATAATGTAGCCCTTCTGAATGCTGTGCTTTGGTACAAATTATTAGCCTAAAGCAAGGCAGAAGGGGTGAAAGGGCCAGTCATTAGATAAAGATTATATTTGCATAATAAAACAAGCAGAGTTTTCTGGCATTACTGGCTAAAAAGAGCTCAAGTTTTCAGGAGCAGCAAAATAAGTATACTTTGCAGACTAGTACAAATATGTATTACATTTCTTATCTCTAATAGAGAATTGTGAAAAGAACAAAATGGGGCAGACAGCATCAGTGTCACTAGAATCTGCCTATTCAAATAGCCCACAATAAGAAGAGTTAACAAAGCAGAAATCTGTTGCAGTCCCAAGTTCTGATTTGTCTGTTGGCTGTCCCACTAAAACATGTTGTACTGTAATGAGCAGGGTTAAAACATTCACATGTATTTTTATTTCTAATATGCTATATATTTGACAGGGGCAATACAATTATTTGCAGAATCCCACTTAGATGCAATAAAGTGTATTCAATGATATTCCTTTACAGGCTCAATAGATAAAAAAAAAGCACCAAGTGCACTGAAAGATTGCAAGAGACAGTAAGACATAGTAATGTATGGCAATCTGACTTTGTATGCCGGAATTTGTATATCCGTCTTGTATTGATTGGCTCGGTGTTCCCTGTACAGCACTGCAGTATATGTCAGAGCTATATAAATGTATAATCATAGTGTGGTGGCAAATGGGAAGGGGGCATTGGAGGGTAAGCTCCTCTGCAGAGACCATGGTTAATGTTTCATTGTTCCCTGTACTGCACTGTGTAAGCTGGCTTTGTATGGTTATTGTCTCCCCAAAGAGTTTAGCAGATGATGGACCTGAGTTATGTGAACACTTCTGAACATGGATTAGCCACCACAGAGTCCAGACCTTAACCTCAACTCTGCATGGAAATACATTTTGTGACACTGCATAAAATTACTGAAATTTTAACACAGTGAATGTAATCAAATATGCATTGTGATTTGTTCAAGGAAATAGTTTGTTAAATCCTCACTACTCACCCACCATTCCATATCCCATTTCTATTGTATACTGCTTCCCCACGTGTCATCCCCATCTTAGATTGTAAGCTCTTAGGGGCAGGTTCCTCGCTTCCTCCTGTGTCACTATCTGTATTAGTCTGTCATTTGCATCTCCTATTCAATGTACAGCTCTGCGTAATATGTTGCTGCTATATAAATACTGTTTACTCTTAATATTATTAAAAAAAAAAAATAATAATAATAAAATAATAAATGAATGTTCTGTAATAGAAGCAACTAGCACAACACCACCTAGTGGACAAATTGAAATTGACACCCACACTAAAACAAATGTCCTACTCCAGGGGTGTCAAACTCAAATACACAGAGGGCCAAAATTAAAAACTGTCGCGGGCCAAACTTGAAACTGAAATAGCACCGCTACTACAATTTCCTGCGTCAAAATAGCGGTCCAGTGCGGGGCTTACTGTTATGGCTGGAACTCCCTCTTCACTGAAAAAGGACCACTACTAAAATTCCCTGTGTCTATGAAACAGTCCAATACGGGGCCACTCATAGGCAGAGAGCCTATTGCATCTATATAACAGTCTAGGCAGAGAGAGGCCGCTGGTCTAAAGACGCGAGTGATGCCGGGAATTGTTGTAGTAGCGGCGCTATTTCAATGCAGCGACGGGCCAGCTGCAATTCATATTTAGGATTTCTTTGGGGGCCAAAAAAAGGACGTTGTGGACCAGATTTGGCCAGCAGGCCAGAGTTTGACACCCCTGTCCTACACTGTGCAAGCATAATGTAGTCAAAGCTTAAGGCGGTCCAACAAATTAAAGTGTGTGTGGACTTTTTTTTTTTTTTAAGAAGGGCAGTGTACAAATAAAAAGTCTTTTGCACAGAAGAAAACTGAACAGTAGTAATGGGATCCCATAATAATTTCCACTTGGGAAGCAATATATTGGTTGGGCACCTTTAAATGAGATATTCCTGCACCATACAAAGGTTTAGAGTTAGATATTTGAACCTAAAAGCTTCTGTTACCCCAGAGGTCCACTTAAAAAGAGGTGTAGACACCCAACATCTTTTGGCAACCAGAATAAAATGAGAGTATCAGATTGGCTGATATAATGAAGACAAGCAATTATACATTCTTTTCAGAATCAGACTCACACAGGAGGGTTCGCCCCAATGGACTAGAAACAAACTGGAGAAAGTGACGTTGGGGGTCTATATATACTTAAAGCAGTGAATCTGACATTTACAAATCACTGCCATTAGGTACACATGGGCTCAGAAGATTCCCACAATGTTTGGTAAATCTCATATTCACTGTTTTATAAATAGATCCCCCTAGATTTCTTATGACGTCTTTGTTTGCAGAGGCATGACCGGCTAGGGTTCTATGAGTAAGGGGTGACCCCAGAGATATCTGCACACTAATAAACCTTGTGCCTGCTATTTCCTGTTGCTTACTCTTAATAGGGCGCTGGTTCTGGAATGAATCGTTACGCAGTGTTTCCTACAAACTGGCCAAATAGATCTTATCATCAACAAAAAATTAAAGCAAAAAAAACCCCGTAATAATCTGCTCTGTTTTTAGCATCTTGCTGAAGGGGAACATTTCCATCCATATTTTTATGGAAATAAACAGTCATCAAATTAATTCTCAATGTGAAGAGTTTGTCCTTTGCTTCTTTCCCACCATTTAATATTATCCGTGTGATGATGGGAGCTGAGATTCTTTATTGCATTGAAGAAAGTACACCTATGGCCTCCAAGCAACTATCAGCTTCCTTGCAAGCTGGCCTTATATAAAATAGCAAAACTGCTAACTTTGCATTTTTAACGTATAGTAACTTGTATCCACACATTCATTTATTGCTGAACATACCAGCATCATAAATACTGCTCAGAATTGATGTTCATAGGAGCAACAATAATAAGGGCTCACCATGAGGAAGAAACTTAGCATAGAGAGACTAAGACCAAAATGTATGCAACTTTCTAAACCAGTAAAAGCAATTTGGAAAAACATAATTAGGGTGATTTTCTAATTGAAATATTTATAGTTTTTCAAACTAAGATAATTACATTGCAGGGTAGGAATATTCATCGTAGAATCAAATTCAAGCTCCTGTGCTTTGCCTTCAAATCCCTCCACAGTTCTTGTCCCACTTACATTTCTGACTTGGTAAAAAAATACTCTCCAGCCGCTCTCTCCGCTCCTCTGATGACCTACAACTGACTTCCTCACTCATAACCTCATCACATGCACAGATACAAGACTTTTCTAGAGCTGCCCCGACTCCCTGGAATGGTCTTCCTCGTCCTATTCGGCTTGCTTCTACTTTCTGCTCATTTAAAAGAGCGCTCAAAACACATTTTTTCAAACTTGCCTACCCATCTTCTTCTGTCTTTTGAAACCACCACTACTTCCCACCACTACATATCTCCCATCCTATTGTGTGTTACTTCCCCCCCCTACTAGATTGTAAGCTCTTCGGGGCAGGGTCCTCTCCTCCTCCTGTATCACTGTCTGTATTTGTTTGTCATTTGTAACCCCTATTTAATGTACAGTGCTGTGCAATATGTTGGCGCTATATAAATCCTGTTTATTATTATTATTATTATTATTATTATTAATAATAATAATAATATTAATAATAAAGTAATAATAATTACTAACCATGTATTGATACTACCCTTCTTTGCTTACTTTAGTTTCTGGGCAGTGGAGGAAAAGGATCTACTTGAGTGTTGGCTGGGATTTGAAATACATGATGGGTGGTGATTGTTTGGAGAAATGAGGGCGGCGCACAAATGGAACAGAACTGTACAAAGATACAATAGAGGTGTTGTGAAGCAAAGACATCTTAGGTGTCAGGTGTAAATGTCCTTTTGTGTGTTACTTCTCCCACCTCCTAGATTGTAAGCTTTTCGGGGCAGGGTCCTCTCCTCCTCCTGTGTCACTGTCTGTATCTGTCTGTAATTTGCAACCCTTATTTATTGTACAGCGCTATGTAATATGTTGGTGCTTTATCAATCCTGTTTATAATATATATATATATATATATATATATATATATATATATATATAAATATGTATATTGTATGTGTGTATATAAAAGGTAATATTTTTAGGACACATAGACACATATACAACTAATTTTGTGACATTTACCTGCAAACAAGTTTGTTCCAAATTTTAATAATCACATTTTATAATCAGAGCTGTAGAATCTTCCTAGAACAATTGCTGAGATTGCAGGGTTAGATCGAGTGAGCTCTCAATTTTAATTGGGCTGAAAAACTTTACTTGAAAGAAGAACAGTAAGGCAAAAACTTTGTGCTGCACTAGTGAGTATATCTAGTAAACAAATACTAAAACACAGTGTGACACAAACTTTTGCAAGTCTAAAAATATGTTTATTAGTTATGAATATCTTAGAATAAGCATTTTTACAGGGGTACGAAATGTCTCCCTTTATCTGGATTTTTTTTTTACCAATTCACATGAACAGAGGGAACCTTAAGGATAAAAAGTAACAAGAGGAAGAATAATCACATACATACATATGTACATCCATAAATGCAAAATGCACAGAAATTGGGTTTTGAAAACATTTGACACACAATAGTAGGATTGTTTATGTTATATTGATTACATTTACACAAAAAGTTGAAAAGAATTACAATTTCCCTTCAAACAGGACCTTAACCCTTGTGATGTTGTAGCAGAAATACGAGTCTGGATTGCGTCTTTCAGACAGTCCTCTGCCCCATGGCAAACGCTTTCTTTTTTTCTCTATGTTTTCATGAGGAGGTGGCCCTCCTGCATGGAGCTGGCATTATATCAAAAGCCTCCAGAGATGGAGATAGGCCGCGTCTTGCATGTTCCCCTACACAGAGGTCCTCTGGCATTCTTGTAGACAGAAATGGGTCACTGTGACATGACCCACGGCTCATAAACCCACATGGTGGGACTTGTGATCTGCTTAAAATGAATCCTTTAATGTACATCCCAACCCCCCAGAATCACCAGACTAATAAACTCATGTCTGCAAAACGAGGCAGCTGGAAACCGCACCAAAGGGACAGAAAGCCACATGGAAAAGGACTGTGATAAAAGCTGAATAAACTATTTAAAATAGATCTGGAGAATTTCTCCAAGTGATGGCAAAGAGCAGACTTCAACCTCTCAAAGCTAAATGGTTTTAAGGAAAACTGTGCAGAGCCCCAGACAATTTTTTAATAAGGTTAGGACAAAACCTAAAATGTATTTGGTACATATATATTTATGTATTCATATATCCAGCCAACTGGTGGAGCTTTAGACTATGTTTTACATATTTTTATAAAAAGGTTTACAAAGCTCAATGGCTCAAGCCCTCCAAAGTGTTGACCCCTCCCCTTTCAAGATTAGTGGCTCCTCCTCTTCCAATGCAATTACTCCTTACTTCTATATATCTTTGCACCAATCAGAGACAGGAACATGAAATTTGTTCTTTACCTACCCCTTAAAATGCATGGAATTCAATGTAGACATGAAATCCAAGATGATTTGAAAATATGATTTGGGGGATCTAATTGACAAGTGAAGTATTCTTAGGTTTGTACTTGACACCAGATTCACCCCATTGTCTTCCAGGAGATTACTAACCTTCATCTTTGATTCGTAGACCAGGATCAGAAGACCGGCAATGGACAGCTGCAACAAGGACACCGGGTAAGGTCAAGGAAGCTCAAAGCCAATTCCAGCATTCAGTCACCATGGCATAAATCACAGGCAAAGGTATTAGAACAGGTAAGAGTTACTCAGCAGGGCCAAGAACACCTGAAAAAGTCTGGGATAGATTGATCTTAGTAGTATAGCCTCTCCTGCCTGCATAGACAGGTAGAAAGGTATAGATAACGACTCTATATTTACTATACTATATTTAACCATGCTCTAATAAAAACATAACCTGCTTGTAAAGTGTTCTTCTTCTTGGCTAGAGTTCCTATTCAAATAAATAAAATAAAATCTGATTTTAAACCCATGGGGGCACCAAACTCCATCCTGAACTCAATGCCATTTGTTATTTTTACCATTCAGATGCTTCTAGATTGGTCACGGTGCTACAGATTCCTTTTACCAATTAAAAAAGAAATAAAGAACTTACAGGGGAATTATGTCATTGACTTAATTGCTCCACTAATTACTGTTTTCAAAGTCGAGATCAAAAGACGGAGCTTGCACGGAGCCAAGTGACTTAAAAACCTGCGGTTTGTGCGCATCCGCCATGTGAAATGCTGGTTTTGGAAATTATAATTCAACAAATCCAAACAGTTATATGGGCAGAACTGGGATCCATGAGGGCCTCCACGAGATTGTTTTTCCCCAATTAATCATAAAGCATTCACAGAAAGAATGATATGAATTTTACAAAGAAGCCCTCCCTAGGTTATAAATCAACTATTTAAATAGGACCTTTCATTCTAACAATGTTAAATACATAAACACTGTCAATGATAATCCATTTTAATGTAAATGTATTATTTTTATTAGTCACTGGGATCACAGTCCTTCCTATGGCTTTGTCTGCATTTCTCTCCAGGAGGATGGAGCTATCTTTGGCTATGTAAGCTCTTCGGGGCAGGGTCCTCTCCTGTATCACTGTCTGTATTAGTCTGTCATTTGCAATCCCTATTTAATGTACAGCGCTGCGTAATATGTTGGCGCTATATAAATCCTGTATAATAATAATAATAATAATATGTACATGTGCAATCATTTTCGTTGCAAAACAAACGATAGACGACCGATCAACAATTATCCACGATTATTTTAAACAATCATATAATGCACGATTCTGTACATGCTGTACCGATACAATCGTTCAAATATTTTCCACCAATAATGTACACACACTAGATACGATCGTTTGAAAGATGCAGGAAGTGAAATGCACAGAAGAAAGTGTATCACAGAACAATCCACCATTACTAAACGACCGTACACACAATCGATTGGGAACGGTCATCGCCCAATCAAACCGCCGGGACGGTCATTTGTTTACAATGACTTTCCTCATTCGGCGTTGTTGTGCACTTTTTTTGTTAAAGATTATCGGCCGATCGGTCGTCAATCTTTCGTTTCTAACAACAATTATTGCATGTGTGTACGTAGGCTTTGTCTAGGCATCATCCAGGGAAACCATTTATACCTTGATGTTTATCTCAAGAAAAGAAGCTCAGACATAACACAATCCTGGTGAATCTGCAGCCTCTTCCTTGTGATTTCCTACAATGTACAGTCTGATCATTGGGAGAGAGGAGAGGAAATGCTTTCTCCTGTCAGCAGCAGACTAATGACATAATTTCAGCCCAGGCAAATTTACTGATTTAAGTGCAAGGACAGTATTTTAATGATAAAAAGTAGTATTTTTGGAAAATGACATTGCATTGGGACAAATAAGAAATGTATTTTTAGTCTTGAGAATTTATTTTAAATAACCAAATCTTACCTGGATTAGGTTGCATGGAGACTTGAGCAGCCATCATTGGAGAAAAGGCATATTACTGACCTAAGATGATGACCCCCAAGCCTAGGGTAAGAGAAAAGGAATGAGCCAGTGTGATCTGATGCATGGCATGGACAGGGGGTATTTGTAGCTTGCTGCAAGGGTGCGCACATTCCCATACATGCATGACCTCTTTAGGTGTTCCTAAACATGGCTTCTCCTCTCATCCATCTCCTATTGACTGACATTTGGTTTTTTTCCTGTTCAGTGTGAATATTTCTGCAAGCCTGTAGCAGCCCTATGGTTCTGATCACACTACAACTGCCAGCACTCATGCCCCCCCAGAGCCCGTGCCACCTGTCACCACCTTTGGTTCACCTGGCCTGGAGAAGCATGGCAGGCTACTCACACCATCTTGGGCATCCGCTACATGATACCATGCCTATCTTATCACTTTAGCATATGCTGAACTGAAACCAACAACATACTGTGTGCATTACTGTTTTTGCAAGGAAACATGCCATGGCAGCATGCAGGCTTTAGACCGATCTCATAATACACCAACTCTCTCCTCATTTGTAGCTCACAGACACGGCCTATCTAAGTATATACAGAACAGATGCAAGTAAGAGTATGTTTACTAAAATCCCTGTATTGTTTGAATTACTTGTAAGGGGAATGTAACAAAACTAGAATTTAACTTTAAGACCTGTAACTTTTTGAACTTGCAAAGACAACTATTACAGCGGTCCCCAGGGTGCTGAACATGGCCTGTCTTCCCTGTAATCCGTCTGATAAATCTGCCAAGCATGACCGGTGGCAGCATTTGTATCTGAACCTGCGGTCACAGGGGAGTTATGGAATACAACTTGCAGCATGCAAACAGGGACGAAGTCAGTGCTGAAGAATTCAGAGAAATGGAAGAGAAGGGGCCCAGTGCTATGAGCTGAGGGGAACACAAACATTACTTTTACATAGACATCTATATGCTAATGAAACGCATCTTAGTGTAATACACCTACTATGGTCACATAGTCCTACTTTTTGCTCATTTAAAGGAGCACTCAAAACCCATTTTTTCAACTTGCCTACCCATCTTCTGTGTTTTGAAACCACCACTACATATCTCCCCTCCTATTGTGTGCTAATTCCCCCACCTACTAGATTGTAAGCTCTTCGGGGCAGGGTCCTGTCCTCCTGTATCGCTGTCTGTATTCATCTGTCATTTCCAACCCCTATTTATTGTACAGCGCTGCGTAATATGTTGGCGCTATATAAATCCTGTTTATTAATAATAAAGGCCCTCTGTGGTTTGCTGTTCAAATATTTAAATTAAAAGTCAACCCAACCAGTAAACTCTCCTATAACATTTAACATGTTAACGTTATTCCAAAAGCCATTTTCATCTTTGTAGTTTGCAAAATCCCTGATGATCCTGCCTTGAAGATCCTTGTTCCGTCTCTTCCTGTTATAGGGTGACAACATCCTGTCCCTGTCTTCCAATTGTACTCTGGCATTGTCGGAGGTTTGCTTTTGAGTCTAAAAGGGGCTTCTTACATTACACAGACATGGTCCACTCTTGTCACCATGAGACCCACCCTTAAAATAGCCATGTAGCCATCGCTGGACTTCATTTATACATGAAATGGAAGCAGACAGGTTGCAGGAAAAAAAACAATTGATGCAACAAAAGATAAAAACAAAACAGATTATTTAACCACCTGGACGTTACACTGAAGTCTAGATTTCTGTTCCAAAAGCGTTACAGTTTTTCATGAAATTTTTTTTTTTTAAATTGTGGACCTGTAACTTACAGAAATATGTCCGAACAAGGGTCTAGTAAATATAATGAATATAAAAAATGTTTGAAAACACACAATCATGTAAAAAAAAAAAAATTACTTTTAATAAAATTCAATAAAAGACACAAAAAATCATGAAATAATAAATGAAAAATACTGAAAATGCGATAATTTGGTATACTGTATAGTAATATATTTTTCTAAAACACCTCCCTAGTGTCCGTCACCTATAGACAAAACCACATAAATATATTTTCTATTATTTTGTATTGGATTGGATACAGGACTTTGTATTCAATCCAATACAAAATGAGAACAAAATTCAAACTCTCATTTTGTATTGGATTGAATACAAACTCCTGTATCCAATCCAATACAAAATGAGAGTTTGAATTTACCAATTACATACTTTGTATTTATTTTGAATTATTTTGTATTGGATTGGATACAGGAGTTTGTATTCAATCCAATACAAAATGTGTTTGAATGAGTTTCAGTTTGAATTTCCCGCACACGCGCCGACGTCATCATACGCGCCGACATACACGCACGGAGGGAGAAGAAGCTGGCCGGCTTCTTCTTCCCGGAGAGGACACCCGACGCTGGAACACGACGCTGGAACACGACGATGGATGATCGCAGCGGGACCAGGTAATTGAGCGATAAACCCGAACTTTTCTCACTGTATTTTCATACAGTGAGAAAAGTTCGGGTTTATCGATAATTGTAACTTTTTGAAGCCTGTACCAACGTCGGGCTTATCGCTCAGGTGGTTAATTGAAGTTACAAAACAATTGTTTATGATACAACAAACATCCTACTTTAGGAAATCTTTGGGGTAGAGGTTTGTGACCCCCTCATTTTATTTTGTTTTCCTCTTTTGATTCCATTCACACATATGTGCTGTGGAAATGAATGTTCACACATGTACCACGCTTCTGGGTTATGCAATACCGTTCATACTCCTTGTACCTCCCTAGCGCAAAGCTGCAGCAATGTATGGCAATGGACTAAAGAAAGCTTACAGAAATGGTGTACACACATTTTTGGGTTTGCCTTGCTGTGCTTACAACCAATTAAAGTAAATGAACAACCTATTGCAAGACATGGAGCCATACAGCCCCAGTGTGTGGGAAATCACATGTGCAAATGGGCCCTAAAGATTATATTGCAGTTTGGGATTGGGTGGGCTGATTTAGTTATGGTCTTCTTATATCTCTGTAATTCTAGCTTTATGATCCCCCACCATAGTTTTTGCATCCATTCCCCTTGGAGGTTTGGGTGTTACTGCCCACTTTATGGTGCTCAAGTACTTTGTTTTTTATTTTTTTATATTTTAGAATGATTTACAAATCCAGCCGGTAGAGTAACCCCCTCCCCATTCCAGCTGTAGAAATATCTGGATAGGTTCAGAAATAAAAGGTTATCCTAGAGGGGATGGGTGGGATGATGAAGGTCAGGCATCTCCAAGCAGTGAAGCCCTTTTTTAGGTAGAAATTCATGAAACCGCCTTTGTATGTACCTAATCACTCCATTCCCTTTCTATAAAAATCTAATGAGATTTTTATGGTCTTCACATCTGCAGGGATTCAAGTCTTGGGTGTAGTCACTTCATTTAATTGTTGAGTAGATCTATCTAGGAAAGAAAACTCAACTTCCATAATGCATTAGGAGCTCCGTTTGTTCTATGGAAGCTGTGCTGTCAATCATCCAGTGGCGTGCACAAAGCCCCCTGACACTGGATTCACATATTACATATACATGATGTGATTTCTGCATAGCATTGCCGCACCTTACTGCTCCTTAATGTCAGTTAGCTGGCTCAGACATATCAATACTAAATAAACAATATTCATATGGCTTGATCTACAATGTATTTTATATGTAAGCATTAGTCATTTGTAATTCACTACAACAGAGCTCAGACTGTAGGATAGAGAAGCAGCACAAGGGGCCAATTAACTTGCTGCAGTGGTAAGATGGGGAAAAGACCAAGTCTGTTATCCAGAGGAGAGAAAAAAACACAGGTCTCCTGTTAAACGGGAATGTTCTGCATGGCAGAGCTGTGTGAATCTCTGGATTTATTGGGTACAAATGCAAATCCTTTGTCTCTTATATTCTGTATGTATTTTTATTTGTGTTTATTTTGTGTATGTAGCTGTTTACCTGGAGTTATTATTATTTATTATTATTATTATTATTATTATTAATAAACGGGATTTATATAGCGCCAACATATTACACAGCGCTGTACATTAAATAGGGGTTGCAAATGACAGACTAATACAGAGAGTGAAATAGGAGGAGAGGACCCTGCCCCGAAGAGCTTACAATCTAGTAGGTGGGGGAGTTCAACTTCATCTGTTTCAAGTATACAGATTGCACTGATATATAGATGGCCACTAGACATAATCCACAAACCTGCAAAGCAGTAATGTAAAAATAAACAATAAGAACATGGGAACAAAATTTAAGTTTGCGTTAAAGAGGACCTGTTATTTTTCAAAAGACATAAATTGGTAAGCTGGCATTAGCCTATAGCCTATGCAGATGTCTCAACAACTGTAACCGACCCTTTAGAGATCAATGATCGCAGATTCCACTGACCCCTAACGTGAGATGCGTGGCTACGTGGTTGCAGTATAGCTCACTGGAGTCCTTTAAATCCAGCTGTGGACATTAATGCTTGTTTCCCATCTGCATAAACACAGCGTTGATGAGTGCAGAAAATATGTTTCCCCATTAATTTGCCTAGAATGTCACCCAGGCTGCATACCATTGTATTATATACACAACGGGTAAATACGTTTTGCTATTGAGCACAATGTTATTGCAACGTTTCTTTAACCTCTTCAGTGCGTGAGGAATTTCACTGGGTGGCAATGGCAGACTATTGATGGTGATGGATGACAAATGGTTTTCTTGTATAAAATGGAGTACAATATAAATAAAATAAGAAAAAAACACAAGAAATGTATTTTGTCTTTAGGCTGTGTGCCAGGGTATGTGTTATGGGTGAAGATGCCACCTTGTCGCTTTGCAGCCAGGTTAGATGGCATCACCAGCTGCTGATCTGACTGGGTACCCAGAAGGCTATGGGTGTGGGAAAAATGTGAAGGTGAATAATTGGCTTTTTCACAGCTTGTGTATCACACAGGGATTTGGACTTGTCCAACTTGTAAACTGCTTGAGGTGGCTGTGTTAAATCCCCCCCAATCTTTATTTGGAGCCCATGTTAAACTTCAGTATAAATATCATCTACATACATTTCCAATAAAAACAAAGAAAGTATTCAGTATTCAGTAGAGAAGGGCCCTTGCGTGGAAGCAGTGGTCTCTCTGCAGACATCTGACTAGTGGATGATTCAGATCAAGAGCTCATCCAAGCTCATCCTCCCATTTAGCTCAGCAGCAAAGTGTTAGAAACTTTTTTTTTTACCTGTCTTCCTCAAATGTAACACAAACAGCAGTAAAACATGACAAGCTGTCTCCTCACTGTTCTCTTTAAAACAAAACAAAAAGAAATTAGATACACTTAGGTTTTACATTTTCTGTTCATTTGTTTGCATGAGCAGAAGCAGGTTTGCCTCAGGGTCCTGTGGCTGACCATGGCATTTTACTGCAGGCTCAACCAATGTCCCCACCGCACCTGTTCACATGAATGGGAGTCATTGGTTATTATTTTGTTATCATTTCTGCACACAGCTGTGGCTGAGGTGGATCGTGGTAAGATTTCAGAAAGGGACAAGTCCCCTTTGACAGTCCAAAATTTCTCCTTTTCCAGAGGAAGAATTTTAACTACATTTTAATTTACCTGCGCTACATTTTAATTTACCTGCGCTGCAGTTTGCCACGTCTAGGTGCACAGAAGCAGTTTGCAATATGCCTGTAAGTAGCCAATTGCATCATTTTCCACCACAGGAATGGAAAGGGCCCTAATCATAAAAGACAAATATTTCACAATAATATGAAAAAGTTTTAAAAAAATCAGTCTAGGCTTGTTTCTTTCTCTTTATAATATCAACTGATAAATTTTTACAAAGTTAAAATTAAAAATATTATTTTTATTCAATTATATTATTCTATTTTGACATTTGACCTAAAGGTACCACATTCCAGTATCTGGAAAATCGTTCCATATATATGGTCAGGTACCTTTAAAGTCCTATTCGCATATGCTGAATTGTGCAAATCTTGTTACCCATAATGCAATCAGTAGTATGTTGTCTCCTGTATGCTGCTACAATAAAATGTCTGCTGTCTATCTTCCATGACTATATTTTCCATTGTGTCTCTTTTGTACTACAAGAAAATGGCCACCACCTTCTACCTGCCATAGGTACACACATGCGTTTACCTATGACAGCATGTAGATGGGGAGCACACAGGATCTCTATGGTAAAGGTGGGTGAAGAAAGTAAATTGTGGCAGGTTGTTGGTAAAATTAGCTTGACCAAATGATAAAGGTACAAATCACGGGTAACTTCCCAAAGTTTTTGGTGAAATGGCTGGTCATAGGGGAGGGTTTGGTGGAATGATCACCCTCTGTCTCCACAACTGAGCAAAATAAATGTACCATTGAACTAAATGTTATATTGTTTTTTGCTTTCTTTCAATCCCTATCTATTATTGAGTTGCATACATACACATAGAATTTAAAAATGTGTAGTGTTATGACCAACAGCAGCCACTCTGTTTTAATCTTCTCCCCAAACTTGGTCCCTTTAGGTTATAGCGAAGGGGTTATGTTGGGCGCAACTTGTCTTGGTTGTGAAATGCACGTGAAGGAGGTTGTTGGTAAAAAAAAACGTAGGACTGACTAGTACATGTATAGATAGATGGGATTTCAGGTAGGGCAGAATACGGGTGTACATGCTGAATGGCGCACATGTAGGAAAATCCGTGTCTTGTATAGATAGATGGAATTGTACAGATATTGAAAGGACAGATGGAGGATGAGTGGGTACAAGCAGAAAAAATGATAATTTAGTGTTAGGTACAGACTGGGGGTGTATAGAAAATTCGGGGTACAAGTAATACAGACAGGTGGGAGTACAGGTAGCACAGAATTGGGGTCTGCAGACAGGTGAGGTGCAGGCAGAACACATTGGGGATGTACTGATAGATGGTGGTATGGGTAGTACATATTGGGGATGTACAGACAGGTGGGGGTACAGGTAGTACAGACTCGATGTACAAATCAGTTGGGGTACAGGTAAGACACTGGGGATGTACTAATAGATTGGAATACAAGTAGAACATATTGGGGGTGTACAGATATTAGGAGGATGATCAATACAAGTACAAGCTAAAAAGGTAGTACAGACTGGGGATATACAGACAGGTGGGAGTACAGGTAGGACAGACTGGGGTCTGCAGACAGGTGAGGTGCAGGCAAAACACATTGGGGATGTACTGATAGATGGTGGTATGGGTAGTACATATTGGGGATGTACAGACAGGTGGGAGTACAAGTAGGACAGACTGGGGTTGTAATGCTAGGTGCAGGTAAAAGTAAAACAGGCTAGGTGTGTACAAATAGATGGGGGTACAGGTGGCACAGACTGGGAGTGTACAGACTCGATGTACAGATCAGTTGGAATACATGTAGGACACACCGGGGGTGTACTAATAGATGGGAGCACACTAGTACAGATAGCTAAGAGTACAGGTAGTACAAAATGGGGGTATAGGTATAACATACTGGGGGTGTACAGATATTAGGAGGAGTACAAGCTGAAAAAAATGGTATTTAGTGTTAGGTAGTAAATACTGGAGTTGTACAGACAGGTGGAGTAGAACAGACTGGGGTTGTACAGAGAATTGGGGGTACAAGTAATAATGGCGGGGTGTTCAGACAGGTGGGAATAGAAATGGAGGTGTACTGGAGAACTGGAGTACAAGTAATACAGTAAGGAAATGTACAAGCGGGTGGGAGTACAGGTAAGAAAGACTTAAGGTCTGCAGACAGGTGGGGCACAGGTAGAACAGACTGGGATTGTACTGATAGATGGGAGGTACAGGTAGTAATGACTGGGAGGTGTACAGAAAATTGGGGTACAAATTATATAGACAGGGGATGTACAGAAAGGTGGGAGTACAGGTAGGACAGACTGGGGTGTACAAAAAATTGGGGGAACAGACTTGGATTGTACTGATAGATGGGGTACAGGTAGTAAAGATTGGGGGGTGTACAGAAAATTGGGGGTGGAAGTAATACAGACTTGGATTGTACTGATAGATGGGGGTACAGGTAGAACAGATTGGGGGTGTACAGATACTAGGAGGACAGGAGGAAGATCAATGGGTATAAGCTGGACAAATAGAAATTTGGGTATAGGATGTATTTTTTACAGAAAATGTTAAAATAGAGAGTACAGTATACAAACTTTTGTATAATGATTTGCCTGTATCAGCAGTCAGCAGGCTGTTTTTTGTTACTTAGTAGGAGTGCTGACAGAGAGATAAGAATGACAAAGTGACAACTCTCCTTTTATCCTCATGTGTATATACCAGAAACATCCTTTAGGGGGAGCTCCAACCCTTTTTTCTTTACACCAGTCATAGATGGATTTATGCAATATTCTGCACAAATCAGCTCTAAATTATTATCATGCCTCCTTCTGTTCTTGCCTCTCCTAATCGGAGGGAGTACAATTTTCCTATCCTATTTTTTTTCTTAGTCACCTGGGCTGGAATTGGTGTGAAGAGGCTGCTAAAATGCCATGCTTGAAGGACTGACAGGAGACAACACAGCTGTGATAATTGTATACAATTGAGAATATTAGATATATAATATAATATAAGAATGTGAATTACCTGTTCAACCTGTGGGTAGGTCTGCTAGATATGACCTGTGCCTGGAGGAAATATTAAATACATTATTAGAATGTGGCATTCTGTGTATACTTCCTACCATGTAACCCCAGATGCCAGGTTGGACAAAGCGTATTGAGTTGAATGGCATGATACACTCAAATACTTAATGAACTGTTTAATTTACTTTAGATTGCAGGAAACACTGACTGCTGTATCCAGCGTGGCCTTTTCCTTTCATTATTACTCTCTCACATCCATTCCTGTATCATCATACCAACAATACAGAATATGAGCTCTCCCTTCTTCTCGCTACAATCAGTTCCCATACAAATGGCTCCCTTTTCCCCCAATTAATTGTAAACAACTAGCGGATTGATCAAGGAAAATGATTTGCTGCTACAGGTCATTTTTAGGCCTAGGAGAGGTCAATTATTACTTCCAATATTATCATTGATTGGATCTAATCCGACAGCCAACCATGAAATGAAGCAGAATATTGTACATAAATGTGCTGTGTTTTTGGATTTCGATCGATTGAATATTGCCTGGAAAATTAATCAGACATCAACTTCATAATTGGCAGCAAGATCTACATGCACGTACTTAGCCATTTAGGTGTGCAATTAAGCCAAAAAAAATTAAAACAAAGTCTTAAGCATCTAGATATTATTGTAAAAACTGGCATCAAGAAGTAGAAATGGTGCCTCCTATAACATGTATGGCATGCAGAATTATACAATTTGATCATAAATGCTACATTGGTCAGGTGCAAATGTGAGAACCCAAAACAGAGCCGGCATAGTTGGGCAATGTTTCACCAAATTGTGTGTCCCTGACCTACAAATCCTTCAATAAACATTTTTTGTTTCCTAGTCCCCAGTTCACATTGGCCACCTCTAATCCTGTTAAAGTTACCAGCAAAGTTGTCTTCTCTGATCTTCATATTGTGTTTTTCAGGCACCTAACTTCTGAAAAACACCCAAACAAGGGAACAGTTTGATCAGATGTGTGCACAATTGTCAAATATTTATATGATGAAACTTCAGACATCATGGATTTGCAAAGGTAAGCAAAGTCAGTCAAGGTAAGGTACAGTTTTATCTTTATTATATAAAGAAGCAGATTTATAATAAAAGTGTCTTTCCCCTCAATAACAACCCAATGGGCTTCTTAGCTTTCAATAATGAAAATAAGTGACTAGTGGATGCAAACATTGTAAAGACGTTTTCCTTCAAGGTTTAGGGGCCAATTCATTACTATGTGCAGCAAGCATTGTGTTAAGGTAGCCCATTCGCTTTGAAGGTCCATTCAGATCTTGGCGTTCTGGTGCATTGTGTTAATGCACATGGGCCAACATACATATTTTCATGTATTAACCTGCAGTGCATTCTAAAAAAATTGGCTGGCAAAGCACCAAACATCCAAGAAAAGAGACATGCAGCATTTCTTTTGACGCATGTGCATGCATTATCTTGATAAATTGGGGTGCCATTTAAATAGAAAAGTACAGCACCGGTAGTTAATTTTTGTTGAGCTAATCTGTGCATTACCATAATACCCATCAGTGTAAAAATGTGCTGGATGTGCAACAAACAACAACTCATGATAAAAATATTCCTGCCCTTCAGTCAATAATTGACAATGCAATACTGGGCCTTCTGAAGTGTGCATGTGTTAACGCTGATTTTCATGCGCACAAGTGTGCATGCATAGGTGTGACTCTAAGTGACTGCGCAATTCTGTAACAATGAAAAAAATGATTTAATATTATATTTATTTTATAGATACATTTAATATTTAGCAAATAAAAATAAACAGACACATTGGTGCTTTGTAAAATAACACTTTCTGGTCCTAGAAATTTAAAATTAATTGGTATCATCTTTCATTTTGATGTGAAAGATTTTTCAAATGTAAAAGGCGTAAAAAGGTGGGAACCCCCCTCCCCCTTTTGGGGGGAAACCCCTGAAATAATTGTCCATCGTTTCCCTAACAAAGACCATTTCACGCTGATTGACAGAGGCAGACGTGTGCGGCTGGCCTTCCCACGTCGCGTCAGCCTTGCAGTCTGCGCGCCATTAAACTTGGAATTGCTACCCTCCGTGATCCTTGTCCTTTGTCTCTGGCAAGTAAATTGGCCCGGTGTCACAAGACCGCCATGGCAAACAATGGGTTCACCAGCGCAGAATAAATTCCTTTAAAGGGATAGGGGGAGGTGTTTTTTTTTTTCTCCCCAAGAAATCTGTTTGTGATTAACGTGGACAAAGCATTGAGCAAAATCTTAGTAAACAGGCAAAAAAATAAAAACACTTTTTTCTATTCCTTGCACAACATTGATGAAGTAAAGGCAAGACGAGATAGTTTATGATTAATAGCAGAGGCTTTTCTAACACAACCACAAGTTCTGCATGTCCTTTCAATTAGCAGTTTTTTCCTCATTCCCTATGCCAGATCCAGGGGGGTAGCGGAGGGTTGGGACTGCTGAGCAGAAAGGGTAAGGGGGGTTGGAAGGTACCCTGTGCTGTAGTGACAGAGGTGCTCCACAGTTTGGAAAGTTTTGCATCCCACCCCTCCTTCCCTCTCTCTTCCCTTCACTGTACAATTCATAGAAGGAGCTGCTGAGCTGAGCTGGCTTTCCTGATAAGTCTGTTATCTGCACCCTGCATGTATGACAGCTGCAAACAAACACCAATTTCAGCCCAAACTGGACGCACATTCGCTCTGAGCCTGCGAGCGGGGAGAGCACGGTAAGACATATGTCTGAAATTATTTACCATTTGCCTTTGTCGTAATGTTTCACTCTATTTAGCCATCCAATGAACTACAAGTCCCAAAGTGACCTTAAAGGACACGCTGAGGCTTATAGTCAGGTGGTATAACATATCTGCTATGTAAATCATGACTTTTTGTTAACACTCTCAACTTGAGAAAGTCCCTGAAAATTGTGTCTGACTTCATTTGGAACTGATCTGTTGATATTTTGGAAGCCAAACAATCAAGTGCTTTGGCAAGATGAATGCTTAATTAATTCTGGCAAAGAAATATTTCTAGAAATGACAGGAGCAGCCACTCTTAAATGTCTCTCCTCATTACCAGACTTTCTTTGGTTGACAGTAATGGAAATTGTAGATCTTTTCCTGACATTGTTACATTGTGTTCTCCTCTGCTGGGATTTTTTATGGAAATTCAGTATAAGAGGCAATTCACAGGAGAAGTATTCGGGGATTTAAATAACTTCTGACGTTTTGGATAGGGCAGTTGATGTGTCATGATGTGAATGCTGTCAGAGTAATGCTGAGCTGTTACGAGTTGTGTGTTTGGGAATTTGATAGTATAGGACGAATTTAGAAACCCTCACTAATTTCCACCACTACACATCCCCCCTCCTACTGTGTGATACCTCCCCCACCTCCTAGATTGTAAGCTCTTCAGGACAGGGTCCTCTCCTGTGTCACTGTCTGTATCTGTCATTTGAAACCCCTACCTAATGTACAGCGCTGCATTATATGTTGGCGCTATATATATCCTGATAATAATAATAGTATAGGAGGAATTTAGTGATGGCAGATGGCTATAGGTAGCAGGTTCACAACTGGTTATTAAAGTTCCTCTCACATCTGTTGTGTTAATCCATGTGCATTAAAGCACCAATTCATATCGAGTGGACTACAAATAAATTGTGGTTTGATTTCTTCAATTTTAATCCTTATGTCTGAGTATTCTTAGATCTATGTTTATCCCAGAAATTACTGTTGATTGCCTTACTACCTCAGCTATAAGTCTACTCCAAGCCTAAACTACATTTTTAATAAATCTAAGGTTAGTTTTGAACTTTTCTCTTGCTAGTTTAAGGTCATGTCCCCATGTTATGTATTGAAAATATTCCTCTCCAAAACCAAAGTTACACCCTAACGCTATGTATACGAGTCGCATGATTCAAACCTGATGAAAATCTGACATGTGTACAGTGGTCCCCCAACATCATTCACCACGGTGAATTGATGAACAACTGATCAAGAAGGACCGCTATGCATTTTAATGGAGGAGAACACCGCTCATTGTCTCCATAGAACGGAATAGCGCTGTGTGTCAGGTGCTTGTTTGTTCATCTTTCACTGGAAAAGATCAGGGACAGATTGTTTCCAGTGACAATCATCGTATGACCATTGGATTTCTGTACAGGGCTTTAGACTGGGATGACATCTTTGCATTTTAGTAGTGGTACCCCAACAAATGGTGACACATTAACATGCGTTGGAACATAACAAGGGGTCATAACCTCTGTGGTGCATTGGCAACCCATTCAAATTGAGAAAGATGAGTGTCTGGTCACACAGACATTTTCTAGCAGGAAGATTATCTTCAATGAATAGAAAGTAGACAGATGGCCATGGTCCGAATAATGGTTATCAATATTGTGTTTTCTATTTGTGTCTTCAAGGGTCTCTTTCATTTCCCCCCGTCAAAGGGAAAGATTCTGGGAGCTTTCATCCACTATGACTTCACTGTGGGATGAAATGTCTTTATTGAGTGTCAGCTTCTCTGTACAGAGTCTGATGTAATTAGCTCAGTGTTCTCTGTACAGCATTGCAGTATATGTCAGAGCTATATAAATGTATAATAATTGTGTGTGACTGTGGGGGGACATTAGAGTATCAGCTCCTTCTGTACAGCACTGCAGTATATGTCAGAGCTATATAAATGTATAATAATAGTGTGTGACTGTGGGGGGACATTAGAGTGTCAGCTCCTCTGTACAGAGACTGATGGGACTGGCTCAGTGTTCTCTGTACAGCACTATGGTATATGTCAGAGCTATATAAATGTATAATATTAGTGTGTGACTGTGGGGAGACATTAGAGTGTCAGCTCCTCTGTACGGAGACTGATGTGACTAACTCAGTGTTCTATGTACAACACTGCGGTATATGTCAGAGCTATATAAATGTATAATATTAGTGTGTGACTGAAAGACATTAGAATGTATGCTCCTTTAGTACAGACATTGATGTGACTGTCTCAGTGTTTTCTGTACATCACTGTGGTATATGTCAGAGCTATATTAATGCATAAAAATAGTGTGTGACTGGAAGGCATTAGAAGCTCCTTTGTATATAGACTGATGGGACTGGCTCACTGTTTTCCACATGGCACTACAGTATATGTCAGAGCTATATAAATGTACATAATTTATGTGTAACTGTAGGGGAAGGCTTTAGAATGTACGCTCCTCTGATACAGAGATTGACGTGACTGCTTTAGTGTTTTCTGTACATCATTGCAGTATATGAACATAATAAACTAATTAGAGTGTAAGCTGGTGCTGAGACTGATGGTTTGTATGCTTGTTTTATATTAAGTCATGAAGCCATTGGAGCAATACGACAGGCAGGTTACTAACCTATGCAGAAAATACTAACAGAAATGCAATACAAGGCAGCTAGCAATTCCACAGGGGGTCTGCGGTAGAGGCCTCCATATTTCTCTCATTTTAGGTTCCTTTAATGATACATAAATTTATAAACCATCACTGCACAGGTGATTGTGCCAGAAAGGTAGCTGGAAGGAGACCTAAGTTCAGCTACATCTGCTCATGTGTACAGCTCATGTTCCTATCGGCTTCTCCGGGGAGCAGTAATTCCTGTGCATTCCAAAAAATGGCTGCAATCACTGTACGTCCTCCACTTTTCAGCAGTTGTGCAAAAGCCGATCGACTCCATGGAGAAACTTAATTGTTACTTGTTCCCTTTACAAGGGACCTTTTTGCTTTTAGGTCGTAGTTATCCCACCTCTTCTGTCCTCCAGTTGGGGTATTTCTAGAAGGATTAGAATTCACTGTGTGAGATATAGGACTCATATCTTGCATTTTTGTCAAACTCATTTATTGACAATGAACCCAAATGCATTCAGTGGAATGAAAAACACAGCCCTGGACAATATGCAGCAAGACTGCATCCAAATAAGTGCCTTATAGTGCAAAGCCATGCCAGAAATACAAATGTGCAGCCAAAGTGAACCTTCTGTTTGTGCAATCCACCATCATGCAGATGTGATAAGCATGGATAGTCGTACTTTTCCACAACTGCCATACTCTGGTAAAACAACATTTCCAAATATTACTTGTTTTATTGATTATTTCCTGTGTCGGTGGCAGACTGGGCCCAGAGCTATATGTTGTATATACATCTGCAGAGAATCATCATTCACCTCGTAATGCCCGCTATACCGGGCACCGGCCCAATACCATGACTATATAACCCAATTCATCTATTGAGCAATACCTGGCAGACTTTATACTGTTTAATATTTAGATTGGGGCTTTTGCCAGTGTTTTCAGCGGATTGTCACCACCAAATAAAACCCTGCCAGATTTCTCTGCTGCCAGGAAAAGTATCGGAGATTGGCAGAGTCCCACCAAGTGTCACATATCTGCTGCAGCTCTGTAAAGTGTGTCCTGGGGTCCCCTGCATAATTATATTCCCAGTCTGGAGCTTTATGAGGAGCTGATGGGATTGTAAGAAGGCATGATGGGTAAAAGGGAAATGGTTTTGCAATTTAATGTCTACTTGTAGTTACTAAAAGTTTGGTGTGACTTTCACATCTTCCACACACTTCATATTCTATGTTTTAATTATTACAATTAAAAATCAATAAAATTATAGTCACATTCTCTCCAACTCCAGTGATTGGTTGCCCATGCTGACCATTGCAGTAATCGGCTCATAGTAAGAGACATAGGGCAGAGGGGGTCATCCAGCAGCAACCTGGTTATTCTTCCCCTTATTATTATTAATAAACAGAATTTTTATGACACAGGAGAGGACCCCGCCCTGAAGAGCTTACAATCTAGGATTTGGGATTGCAGGTGATTTACATGTAATGTAACCCCCTCACCTCCATTTCCGCTTATTCCAGTGGCTGAAACATGTTTGTATGGGTGTTAGATTGCCTCCTGTCTTTTGTCATCCTGGGTAATCTCAGGTTTAGGTCACCTCAGGGCTCAGTCCACCTCCCACTACGTTACTTGCCTTTGCATAGCACAATTTAATATTATTTATTTGACGAGTTGCAATTTGTTTACCCAGAAGACGTCTTTTGCGGATCTGCAATGTTGGGAAAAGTAAACCAAGTTTGTTTGGAGGGCTGAGCCAAGTTTGGTGAGTGTCTGATCGTGTAATCATAGCTCGGGGCAGGGAGCGCCAAACACCGTCTGCACATATGTGTCCCCAGCATGAACAATTGCATTGTGTTGTGTTGATTGGAGCATGGATGGGACTATAATATAATAAACAAATCTGTGTGCTTGCTTCTTTCATTACTGAGAGGTAAATCTTTTTTATTTAGATGTTACTGCTCATTAGTGATTGGTTGGTCAGTAATGCTCCAGGGCTGATACCCATACAACATTGTTGTAGGAAGCCTGCATTGCTGCCCCCTTATTTACATACTTTGCATCTAAATTCTTGGCCTGAGTGTTACTTGTAGTCTTCCAGTTGCTTCTTCACCCATCCCGGCTTCTAAGCATTCAGAACTGAATCATATAACGTCCCTTCCTTTACTGTTATGCGCTCTCAGATGCTGGGAGACCGCATATAAAGTCAAGCTACAGTGGCGCTTGAAGCTGCAGATCTGTGTCCTACCCCTTTGAACTTTTGGTAGGCCAGAAAGTGAACTGGTAAAGTTTTTGAATAGTGTTCATTGCACACAATTCCATTCTCCCATGTACAGTAAGCAGTGCCAGACCAAGAGGTAGGTAGAAGTGGCATCTGCCTTGAGCAAGAAAGTGCAAAAATGGATAACCTATAACGCTGAGTTAGTTTGCACTAGTCTGGGTCTGGGCAGTTGGGGATAGACACTTTGACCTTTTCACCTTCAATGCTACAAACCCTTATCCCAACACTGACAAGGAGATTACCATCCTCCTCCATCTGCAAGAATCTCCTGCAAGCCCGGCATTCACCGATCTGACATACTGTTTGCTTATTGTTGTCATCTGAGCTGCCTGGACCCCATTCATTGTTTTCTCGGGGGACATTGACCTTCTTACTTGTGGCACTCACATAAAATAATTAGACCAATGACGGGAATTTCACAGACGCCCTGTTTTCCAGGAAATGGCAATGCTTCAGTAAAAAGTGTAAAGTCAGTAACATACCAATTTATTTTAACTCAAATGATCTTCAGTTTAACCAACTTGTTTGATAGAAATTTGGATCCTTGATTGAAAATCAATCGATCCTACTACCACACACTACAAACAGGAACAAAGTGTGTGCATGCTTCAAATTTGTTTTTGTACATTTTCAACTCAGTAATCTCAAAACCAGAATATTTGTGCAATCTAAAGAAAATCTCTGTCCTGACCAATGCAGATTCTTTAGATTCAACTCTCAATTTTGATCATTTTTTACCATCAGACAATCACATGGATTCTCCAATTTGATTGGAAAATGGACCAAAGCATGGTCAGATTAAATCCAGCCCAAAGATTCATTTAGGGAAACTTTAGGGAAAGAAAGTTTTTGCTTTCCTAATCAGAGTTTAGAGATTTCCCAGAACCCCACCGTATTGGATGGAAGAATAAAACTGCAAAAGGGACAAATCTGATGGGTTCAAGGCTGCCCTACTCTGCACTGTCTGTGTTGCAGATTTTTGTCACTTTCTGTCTGTTGAATCTGTTGGAAGTCAGAGAGCAGTAAAAACACATAATGGAGATTAGACATTGTATATTTTGCCTATAGCAAAAGAACAAAAAACACGTTCCATGGGTATTTGGGAAAATATGGTTCTCTTGTCTGTGTCCACACTGGGCATTACTCTCTGTCTGTCCTGAGCAGCAATGTCAACAGGACTGAAAGTAAGGGAACATTACAACCGTTAAGTTGCCAACACAATAGCAAAAGAGTAAAACTGTTCCAATTGTGACACTTGTTCCAATGAGCGCTGATGTTTTTCCTACATTGGAGAGATCTCCTCTCACATCCTGTTTTATTTTGAGAAAGAAGGCCTGATTTTTAAAGCTCTCCCCTGGAGAAGACACACCATCAAGTGACAACCTTAGAGATCCAATAAACCTGGAATACATTAAATCAGTCTTGAAGATCTTCCATAACTCAGCCCATAATGTGAGCTCTGCAGGCTCCTCAGTGTCCCATACACAGGCTCCTTGTTGTGAATGGTGTTTGTCGCAGGATTTTGTTGCATTGTGTATGTTCTATGTATATATCATTGAAGTAAAGCAGAGCAGGATACACTGTCCATTGTCACTCTGTGTTTATATTCCCTCCATACAGATTGTCATCTCTGACATGTCACAGCCTCCGATTACTGTCATCTCCTATGTATGGAACCCAGAATGGTGATAAACCTGTTGTAGCTGCAGTGATATTCCTGCGTGCTGCATGTATTGCATTTCATGACTTGTATAGGTAAAACAGAAGCTGCTTCATACAGATATAAGACAGATGTGCTGCTCATTGCCTGATATAGCGATCTGTATGCATGCTCATACATGTACTGATTTTCAAGTAAATTCATCCTAAGAGAACCATTTATTAATTACAATAACCAGCAAACTGAGCAGCATTTTAAAACAAAAATAATGTAACAAATTTAAACAAAAATTGTGATGGAATTTAAGTTACTAGATTTGTATAGGTGCAAGGCTTGATTGGCCATTGATGGAAAATAATGGATTATATGACCAGCTGATGTGGAAGTGGCAACAACTCTAACAGGCTGCATGAATACATTCCTGGCATGATAAGATATTATAAATCTCCAATAGCTGAATGTGACTTTATATAAATCTCTTGTAGCCCCTGTACAACAAGGTTCAGAATGGAAATATGAGAATTAGCACAACATACTCATAGGAGGATAGAGCATATGAACTCAATAATGTGCTGCTTCTTCTTTGACTGTCCAGTCCCAGGCTAAGGGAGGCACCTGTGTATTAAACTGCAGCAGAGTCAAACCAAGTCTTGACAGACAGGCCTGTGGTATGTAAAGAAGCTAAACTTTGAAACTAAAACTTGTGACCAGGTGGGTGAAAGGAACAGGGACAGGTGATGTTTCTTCTGAAATTTAATAACCGTATCTGCCTGATAACAGTTTTCTAAACAAACTTACCTGTCCCTGTTACATTGCAGGTGATGCCACATGCCTTCTTCCCCTCTTCCTGGTTTCAATCTTCAGCAATCTTGGTTGATTGTAACTTCTAAAGTAACTTCTATAAAGCACAGGAGTCCATTCAGTTCCAGTAGGGATTGTGCCAGGTATACCATCACCCTACACTGAGCTGCATGTGCACAGCTCAGCATTTTTTGACAGAACAAGGTAGATTAATTGCTTTTTGCAGAATGGACAATGCCTATCCCTTTCTCCAACAAAGATCTGGCTGAATATAAAGCTTCAATGCAGAACTTTGGTTCTGCTGTAAGCTAAATGGGAACCCACATGGTATCCATGCAACCAGACTTTTACTCTACAATTATGTCTCCCGTCCCCTTAAAATGCCAAAATAAATTGGTCCATATGACCTCAACTGTTGGACATGCATGTGTGCTTGCTTGTGCCATTATTGTGAATTGCTACAAGGAATCTATCTAAATGGATCATTCATTGCAGCCAAGAAATATCATCATCTTTGCTGGATTTTTTAAACGGGCGTACTGAGAAGTTCCTGGCTTTGCCCCCTTCCAGATGAAATAGAAAAATGAAAATTGGGGGCATATGACAGCCTAATATCTTAGTATGTAACTGTGCAGATATCAGGTCTTTGTGATTCTTAAAACCTTTTTTAGTGGGAGGCTGTGATGGCCGAGGCACAAGCAAGTTTCACGTCGTTGGAGTTACGGGCCGTCATGAAGTTTTTGTTTCTCCCGGGAAAGTCAGCAAAGTACATGCACACTGAGATGTCACAAACACTGGGGGAGAAGTGTCCTTCCTACAGCACTGTCAAAACCTGGATATCTTGTTT
>NC_092863.1:2703097-2727520 GCF_032062135.1 Pyxicephalus adspersus | reverse complement strand
TTGTTATCACCACTATCCTAGACATGGCAAGCTTTCAGTGAAGTGGGTGCTGAAATGTTGGAACAGTGATCAGAGGAAGGAATGAGTTGAAGCATGCAAAGCCGTTTTGGCCCATTTTGAAGCTGCACCGGACTTTTTGGCTAGGTTAGTGACTGAGGATGAAACCTGGCTCCAATCTATGATCCTGAAACCAAGGAACAGTCAAAGAAATGGCGCCACAGCGGGTCCCTGCAGCCGCAGAAGTTCCAAACCCAGAAATTGGCCAAAAAAGTCATGGTGTCTGTTTGAACACCCTGGGTTTCCAATTGGTCCACCATCCCCCCTACTAACCTGACCTGGCCCCTTCGGACTAATATCTGTTCCCGAATTTGAAGAAACACCTGAAGGGGCAACGTTTTGAGGACATTTCTGACGTCATAGATGCTGCTGAGAGCTGGTTTGCGACCAAACCAAGGGACTTTTATTTGAACGGCCTAGAAAAGCTGCAACTACGCTGTACCAAGTGTGTCAGTCTCAGGGGGGAATATGTTGAATAAATGTGTTATTTCATAACACTGGCTCTCTTCTTTCTGGGCAAAGCCAGGAACTTCTCTCCACCCCCTGATATTTAACAATTATCTAATGATCATTAATTCTGAACAGCATGTGTATGGAACTCTAAAAACAGGGTCCTTTAACACTCTTTTTTCTCTTTTCTTGTAGAATTCGTCGTCATTGTATGAGAAGTCTTCTCTCTCTCTGCGTTTCCTCATTTATAAAGTCAGAATTTTAATGATTAGGATCAGTTGGGTTATAAATAACTCAGATTTATGTCTGAAGGGGGTCTGGTTTGCAGAACATAAATCAGATGAGCCTTATTCCCAGCCAGCATTCCCCTTCTAATAAACATACAAACACCCCAGGCCATTGTTTTGATGGTAAATCTATGTTATGCCGAATGTTTTTTATTATAATTCCCCATAACGCTCTCACATGTGTTTCTTTATGGAGCGCTTGTTAAGGAACAGATTTTTTTTATGAGCCGAGTTTATGTTTTGTTGAATGTACGGACCAGTATGGTTAGAATTACGTTGTCCTGATAGAGTGATGGTTGGAGTCATCTCTTGGTGGACATTTTAATGGAAACTTGTGATATCATTACTGTAGGGGTTACTGGAAAGTCATTTTTTTTGTTGTTTCATATTTTAATGATCATGGTTGCTATATGATACTTCACTTATCCTTAACTGTGAGGTTTCGTCATGGCTGAAAGTTATGGCGTTGGCTTGGTTCTGTGGAATAATTTAGGATTAGTACAAGTCAGAGTTTATTTTAAAAAGAATGTTTAGTGCAGCATGGTAAATATTCTGTTATTGCAACACTTTCAGATGTATTTAAAACTACAGAAATGACAGTACTCCCTTTTTTAAATGTCATTATCTGTTTTGTCTATACACACCATCCAGGATCATCATTAACCTTCTAGAATGAGATTTTAGCGTACAAAATTACAATGCTGCAGTCTGATCAGAAGAGACAGAGGAAATGCTTCCTCCTTCCTGAAGCAGACTAATATCCCATTTTAGCCAAGTCACCTGATTGTTCCCTATTATTATTATACAGTATTTATATAGCGCCATCATACAAAGTCCATAGTCGTGTCACTAACTGTCCCTCAAAGGAGCTCACAATCTAATGTCCCTACCATAGTCATATGTGATTAGTGTAGTCTAAGGTCAATTGTTAGGGAGAAGCCAATTAACCTAACTGCATGATTTTGGGATGTGGGAGGAAACCCACGCAGACACGGGGAGAACCTGCAAACTCCATGCAGATAATGTCCTGGCTGGGGATCGATCCTGGGACCTAGCGCTGCAAAGGTCGGAGTGCTAACCCCTGAGCCACCGTTCCCTAACTATTTATAAATAAACAGTTAAAACATGATGTCCCTGCACAATAATAAAGAAAAAAACAGTAATAATGTCCATGCACAAATCGACACTTTAAGAATTTATTCATGCAGACTTGTAAAGTTTTAATGGTCAGAGGTTATGGTGTAAAGGGGTTAACATAATGCTCAATGGAAGAAGAAGGTTAAGGTTGAACTCAGCTTTTGCTCAACTTTCTTTGTATTATGACTCTGTATTCATTTAGACTTTTAATAACAACAAATTAGATTCTAGCTTTCATACATTCTTTCATTGTTAGGGGGAACCTGCTTTCTGCATATTACTTCTCCCCCAACTATATGGATTCAGAAACAGTAATTGTGTTATTGCTCACCCTTTAAGTTCACTTCTAATTTATACTTCCAGCATAGTCATTGCCTGATCCTTAAACACATGGAGACCTCCGATCTTCTTGCGTCAATCTGTGATGTTTGGCATCCTATCAGTTTTTTTGGTCAGCGACCCCAATACAACTGAACTAACATGGAACAGTATGAAGACGGCATGAACCACCTTTTGGCTGTCCGCCCTACAAACCTTCTTCACACGGACTCTTGGATGGAGAGCCCTTCCCATCACTGCGAGTTGTACACGTAACAAGACCCTTTCTCGTGGTTACATCGGCTCCACACGCAAGGGCTTACTGTCTAAACCCAGCAGATTAATTCCCTTACTAAGCATCTGTCATTGAGCGTTGACGCTACCGTTCATGACATTGCAGGCTGTGAGAATGTCAGGATCATGGGAATTTTCCTCTTTTCTACTTGGTGTTCCATTTTACTGAAACTTTGCCCTTTATGTACACAATGGTTTAAATTCCTTATGCTCATTTTTTATTTTTGCAAACTTTCTGTTTTATTTTCTGGCATCTTGTAAGTGTTTTAGTACATGCTGCACCACTGCTAGATGTAATGAGATGTACACACAAAAATCTTACGTCTATCTAGCTGTCCTAATCTGTCCTGCTGGATTAATAACCAATACTACTTTTTTGGAATGGGGATGGGAATGTTGGGTGTCTCTCACTCCCACTCCAATGAACAAACATAATCATCGTAGAACTCATTTCTAATTACAATAATTGCACAACTTTTCATTTAGAAATAGTCTGATTCTCTGTAGCTCTTGGCGAGGTTTTTGACCATGGTGGCCAATCTCTGCATGCGATTGCACATTGGCCTAAATATATCTAGTTTTTGACATTGACATTGCCCTAAATATATCTAGTTTTTGACATTGACATTGCCCTAAATATATCTAGTTTTTGTTTCCTGTCCACAAATAGGACATGGCAGTGCTTTGGATTGGTCTCAGAGACCGTGTACTGTAATCATAGGTTAAATTAAAAATAAATTTAGTACCGAGGATCTGAAAAACTTGTGTTTAGTTTCTAAAAAAAGGCAGCTCAAAAAAGACACCTCATGTTGACAAAGCACTGATTCACTTTAAAGCTGACCTCCAGCCTTTCCTTTGGTGTTGCACAGTTGTACAGGCTCCTCTCCTGTACACTGAAAGTTTCTCACATTATGCATTAGAAGCTGCAGCCTAATTTTCTGCTTAAAGGATGTTCAGCATCATCAAGCCCTTTCCTCCCCAGCCTGACTGTCCCAGGGTATAATGGATTTCAGTTCTTTCAGTCATGGAGGCTTCATATTGGGTGAAAGTTACCTACAGAGGTCTGCATGCAAATATAATCTAGAATCTCCTACTTCTCCAGACCGACATATACTCATTGAGGCATTTTATTACATGCATACCCCTACCAAGCAACAGCCCACTGCATGCCTGCACCAAGGTGCTGCGATGTTAACCTGCCTGCATTTTGGCCGAGAAGCACAGAGACCCACAGAGACCCCCCTGAGCATTCATGTTTATGGAACAGGAGCATGTAGATTTTGATGGCTCGAGAAAGACAATGCCAACCTGAAAAGGCTTTCCTAAGTCCTTCATTTAGAGCCCAACACGTGGATCGCAATCTACTGGTCGAAGCGAGTAGATCGCGGAGCCCTGCCTTTCAAAATAAACTCTACCACGCACAAATCCAAAGTCCAGATACCATTCCACCATGACTGATGATCATTTGGAAGTCTGTTTGAGGCTGGCTACCAGCAACTACTGTCCGGACTATGCAAGTTTTGCTGATTCAGTTTAAGACGTCATCGGAGTAAGGTAATGGCCAAAAATGTACAGAATTGTATTGTGCCATACATGTCATGCTGTTATGCTAGGTAAACAATATATATTTTAAATATAAAGTATACTCGGTATATATATAAATAAAGATAGATAGTTTTGACTTGGTCATTTTAAAAGTACCTCGCAAGCCAAAAAAGTGTGGGCACCCCTGGTTTAGAATTTCCTATGACGTCTCATGGATCTGTCTGAGACTGAATAAACTGTGATTCTGTCTTTGATGAGTTTACTCAAAGTTTTGGCATCTTTGCTCCATCCAACCAGAAATCACTCACCTCTTTGGATGTGCCCACCTCTGGACACACAGTTCATGCACATCCTAGGTCCCTAAATGACTTTTATTGTATTTAAATAAGAACAGCCTGCAAGGTATGTTCTGCTTGAGAGTTACAAGGGCAGCATTTTCTGACTCAGAATAAAAAAAAAACGTTTCCACAAGGACGCAGTTTATGTGGTTTTTTTTCCAGCACTCAAGCCAAAATAATTAAAGAGCCTTAACTAACTCTGCGGTGCCAAAAGCTCTTTCCATCAGCTCCAAAGCGTATTCATCTTCCCCGGCACCTTTCAGAAGGCGGCCTCGCCACTCGTTATTGGCAGCTAATCATTTACATTGGGTGGGGGTGGGGGGGTTCTTTAAAGGTATCCGCACCTTAATGGATGGTTTTGGCAGCCCTTTTCTCCCCATACCAGACGGGCCATGTGAAGTGTGAGAAAAATGCGGACAGATCTCCATCCCCTTGAAGATGTTTTTGATATGTTTTCAAACTGGCAGCGGTCGGCATTTAAAAAGCCTCAACAAAGCGGTTTTCACGCAGGAACGCTTGAATCCCGTCCAGTAAGGACGCTTGATTTGTGAAGTCGTCCGCAAAGTGCTTAACGTATAGCTAGATAGTGTTACAAATTGGGGCCGATTCTACACGAGGAATTCTTGATTTGGGAGTGTCGAGACATTTTTCTGTGTTTTGATAACATAACGTCTTTTTTCCACAGGCTCACTACAGCAATAAATGTTTTTTGGAGTTTGAGCTGAAAAAAAAGTGTGCAGATTCATTTTAAGGAAAGTTTTGCGGCCTGATAAGCGTTTTACTATTTTGAGCATAACTTGCGATGATCACCCCATACCTGGAAGTATATTTGATTTGATACATTTGGTGCCCAAATGTACCCTGCAGCCCTTTTGTGCTTTTTGTGCTCCTTGTACTGACCATAAGTATAAAAAGGGGACACGTGATATCCGTCATATGCAGGGCCAGATTTGTCACAAGGCCACCTATGCCGTGGCCAAGGGTGCCATGGTTATCAGGATCGGCATTTGTACTGCTTTTGTGGCTACAACAATTATCATTTTAATACAGAAAAGTGCTTAGGGCTTGTTCTGCCCTAAAGGTCCTCTCTTCCTCCTGTGTCATTGTTTGTATCTGTCTGTCATTTGCACCTCCTTATTACTGTATAGTGATTCGTATTATATTAGCGCTATATAAATACTGTTTATTATTATTATTATTATTATTATTATTATTATTAATAATAATAATAATAATAATAATAATAATAGCTCCCACAAAACCTTCCATTATCATCATGGCCCCTGCTCCCATATTCACCCCTTGAGCAAAAGCTAGCTTACCTAGGGGAGAAAAAAGTTCAAATTCAGCCCTGTTCATAAGTAAAATGTCCCTAGTCTTTCTAGCTACATATGTAGCCCTCTGGGTTGACAAGGGCCACAACTGAAGCTGCCAATCTTTAAAGAAGGCCTGAAGAAGCCATACTTGGCGAAACGCGTTGGGTACTGCGAGTAACATGTTTTTATGGTTAAACATTCTGTATGGTTAATAACTATATATGTTGACAAGTTGTTGTATGTCTAGCGCCTATTTTGGCCTATGTTGAACCCCAAGAAAGTATTGTGGTTTAATTCAAACCTTGAATATTTTGTACTGTATTGAGAACCTACTTAGGGCTCCAATTACTCTATTTGACCACTAGACTGGTTAGTGGTTCCTTTCAATTGTTAAGTTCTACTATACTTACTATATATATGTTTATGAATACACTGTGCCAAAAAACCCTGCTTAATCTCTCTCTTTGATTACATGTTTTATTCCAATCTTTAAAGCAAACAACTAAAGCTGAACTGGCAAAACAAAAAGCTGAGCTGGCAAATTCGGTTTCTTGGCTGGCAATTTGCTCATTAGATGCTTGTGTCTATCAGAGATTCCACTATCAATTTGTCTGCTGTCTTCACCCAAAAGAGACATCCTCCTTCAATAGGACAGTTATCTGACCTATCCATAGTTTTTCTGCATTAGTAAAAAGTCTAATATGAGGTTCAGAACTATTTTTTAAAAATACATATTGTGATGACAAACATCCAAAGCGTTTTGGAGGCCTTGGCACTACCCCATCGTTAGGGCTTTAATTCTGCAAGGACAATGAAAAGTATAGGTAGTATTCAGAAGAGATAGGCAAGCTGACACTCCTCAGGTGCACCTATTGAGGTAGTGCACACCTGAGATGAGGACAATAGAGTGTAAGCTCCTCTGCACTAAAGACTAGGGAAAGACTTATGTGCACTCCATAGACTACTGCAGATAATAGTCATGTGAATACCTGAAATAAAAAAAAACAGGGTTACACAACCCATTCTAAGCTTTTTACTATACATTTTCAGCTGTTGAATTTGGCAGTTGACAGTGGGCGTTCTCATCTGAGTCCCCGCAGTTTAATGGCAGTAGCATGCGCTCCGGTTCTGTGAAACACACCTAAATCTAACATCAAGATTAAAATCTCTAGTTGAAATGGCAGAAACATGAGAATTCTCATTGGATAATATCTGTTATGTTATCTTAATTCCTGGGATTTTCCATTGCCTTTTCCCCGCTGTTCTCGTGACTCGCTCCCTTTCTGCCATCGCAGTTTGCTTCCATAACCCGTCTTTTTTAATAGCTCCCCAGGAATGCACAGACAGAACAATACATCTGCTTTGGATAAAACATTAATTTGCTGCAAATCTTCAAGATGCCATCGCTGTGCTCTCCGTCATGGCTGCCCAGAGACTGGACTCTAAGCCAATAGACTTCGCAACCCCACCTTGTGCGCCAAATATACAACCATGGCGGGTAATGGACTGTTGGTTTTCCTGTGGCTGCTCCATTATCCCTATCCCAGCACTTCTAGAGGTGTTGGTGGCTTAATATACACTGTTGTAAAAACTCAAGACTGTGGGGAGGTTGTATTGGATTTTATGCTTCTTTATGTCACAAAGGAAGGTGACAATGCTGTGTATTTCTCCTTGTAAAGTGAACCTGTCATCTGATATATTTTATGTTAGGTGCAACATGTTTAGGAATTTGTCATTGCAACATTTTCAGGTAATTTCAGAGAGCAAGATACTCTCCATGACAATGTTTCATCTGCCATCTCTTTTACGGCATAATCCAGGGTCACCACTTCCTGGACCAATGGCTCAACCATGTGGATTTCAATTCAGTGGTCACAAAAGTCTGACACAGATCAGTTTCTTATCTTGTGACAAAGTTACAATATCTTATTGCTGGGGGAAAGGAGACTGAGGAAATGCCTCCTCCAAACTGATCATCTCAAGCTGGCGCTCTGTAAAATGATACTGTTTCTGTTTATTGTGACATGTCATGGTGGTTTCTTAGATGATCATGGAGTGAGATCTGTTAAATGTTGATGCCATCCAGGAAACAAGACATCTGAGCTAAGATCTACTCCACTTTCCTTTATTCTAAAGAGACTCACCATTTTTCTTATTACACAGTATTTATATAGCACCATCATATTACGCAGCGCTGTACAAAGTCCATAGTCGTGTCAACAACTGTCCCTTAAAGGAGCTCACAATCTAATGTCCCTACCATAGTCATATGTCATTAATGTAGTCTAGGGTCAATTTTTTTAGGGGGAAGCCAATTAACCTAACTGCATGTTTTTGGGATGTGGGAGGGAACCGGAGTACCCGGAGGAAACCCACGCAGACACGGGGAGAACCTGCCAACTCCATGCAGATAGTGTCCTGGCTGGGATTTGAACCTTGGACCTAGTGCTGCAAAGGCCAGAAAGGTAGGTAGAGATGTTGTTCAAGTTTATTCCCACACTGGATTCATAATTTCTGCTGAAACCCAGATAAGAAGTGTGTTCCCCTTACTAGAGTTTTACAGTGGAAGTTGAGCAACCTCATTAATTAGTTTAAATTGAACATTCAAATCAAAGTCAAAATCTGCTGAAACCCAAGCAGATGAACTTCTAAGCAATAGCCAAGGTCAGCTGTGACTGGGAAACAGTTGTTTAAGAACATAGTGGGCAACTTACCATTGGCTGGTGGTTGTCTGTGACAAAACACCTTACAACTGCTAGCCAATAGAAAAGCTTTCTACTGTGTTCCTTACCCAGTGGATCCCATCTAATTTTTGTCTTGCAAGTCAAACAAACATCAGCTTGACTTGGATGAGTTTTATTCATTTCAATGTTCCCTGAACCTAAAACAAATCGAACCTGGGCAACACTAGTTATGGAGAGAGAGAATAAGGGAGACATTAAAATATCATGGGAACAGACTCCAAAGGGGCATGTTCCAAAATTGGGGGGATTTCTCAGAGTTAATAAGAAATAAGGGAATAAAATAGCTGTGGTGGGAGTCACACTTTAACAGCAGGGCTGTGTGCAATTTTATTCTATATAAACCTATGAGTAGGATGGCAACACCCTGAATGGTTTATCTCTGTTTTGCCAAACTTCCTCTGTAACCACATAGAGGAGTGGCGAATAATTTTAGCATCCATAATCCCATGTCATTTCCTATCTGTCAAAGTCAGGAAGAGGCAGAAGTGCCATGTGGAACTGACAGGGAACGCTCATCAAAAGGATGCACACTGTGTGTGGGGAATGATGGAAGAATATTCCACAAGTCAAGAGGAGGTGAGTGGATCGTTGTATTTGTGTATCTTGAGGGTTAGTTCTGTATCTTTAGAATATTGGGGTCTTGTGTCCAACTCCCACCTGTATATTTGTTTATTGGAAGAGAAGGCTTAGTGTCCATTGTGCCTCTTACAGGAACAGTGACATGCGACTGGCTGTAACTTAGTATCCATCAATGATTCTTTGAAGCATAAACTCTGGATACTCAAACTTTCATTCAATATATTTTTTAATAGCCACAACAGATATAAAACCAAATTGTGTGCACCAAATGCCTCTGGAAACCCAGCCTGTACGGGAAGCACCTGCACCCAATACAGGGGGGTCAGATACAAGACGAATCGCTCTGAACAAGGATAGAAAGGTGCACTGCAAACACGTTAGGGTGTTGAGTTAAATTTAAGACTGCTTTCTGTCATTATCAATACCTGGGACATGCAACCACCTATGTTAGGCATGGGAGGAATCACCTGTGACTGCCGTGTGATTGCTAGCATGTACATTCTACAACTACTACTTACTGTAGTTCAGTTTTTCTTATACATAATCCAAAAGGCAACCAACTGCTGTGGCTTTCAATAAACTAATACTTGGTGATCTTGCCATTAAAAAGACTTGAACAAGCACTTACAGTTATGGTGTGACTACTGAATCTCAGTTGATCCCCTCCATTGTCAGGCAGTTTTGTTGGAGACTACAAATGGTTATGCTAACACACGTTGTTTAGGCTTGGTCGCTATCAGCAAGCCAATTTAGAGCAATTGTATTTAGCTGATACTGGAATGTACATAGCCAGAAAATGGATTAATGAGGTTGCAAAGATCAGCAGGGTTTAGGGTTAGCCTTAGGTAATATGGTGCCCTGTGTACTTGCCATCAAACCCAAGATGAATACCTTGGACTTGGACTGTGTTAGCTATGGGTGGAAGCACCTGTTACTGCCGTGGGTTGCTGCCATTGTCAGTCTCCTACCTGCTGCCAGCAATCTTGTGCCATTCCCTGTCCTTGCTGGCACTGGTAGTTCTTCCCTGTCTCCTCCACTGTCCATTGTCAACACTAGGAAAAGAAGACCTGATCACAGCAGCCCGCAGACACAGGAGCCACCAATGCCAGGCAGGACACTATCTGCATGGAGTTTGCACGTTCTCCCCGTGTCTGCGTGGGGTTCCTCCGTGTACTCCGGTTTCATCCCACATCCCAAAAACGAGCAGATAGGTTAATTGGCTTCCCCTTATAAAAAAAAGTGACCTTAGACTTCATTAATGACATATGGCTATAGTGGGGACATTAGATTGTGAGCTCCTTTGAGGGACACAACTATGGACTTTGTACAGTGCTGCGTTATATGATGGTGCTATATAAATACTGTGTAATAATATTATTATTAATAATAATATTGCCAACACAGACACTGATTGGCCCCAATAGTAACCTAATTTTAAGTCTCTCAGTGCCCTTTTCTTAGAGAGGGGATAATGCTGCCTTATAAAATGCATACCCCAATGGCTGGCTATAGTAGCACAGGAGTAAAACATTGCAAAAAAGGGTAAAACTACATTTTATTCAATAAAACTTGACAATTGTTTATGGTACACAGTATTTTAACAATCTCAATGCCATGGGTATACACCTACTTTTATAAAAAAAAAAGTTTGAGCTATTTCAATGAATTGGTAAATTTTTGTAGTTAGGGAGCACACGGTTTTCATGGAATTCCCGATGAATTATTACAGGAATATGAAACGTCAGAGGAAATGACAAGCTGTGTGCTGAATAGATGACAGCAATGTCACGGATGTGTTAGTTTGGGTGGACCCTGCAGAATGTTTTTCCAGGAATGGGGGGCTGTGAGCGCCTAATGAGCCTCTATAGGGATGATGAGGGCTAAATATGTAATGGGATGGGATGGGAGAGAAAGGTAAATGTTCTCTAAACCCTTTACACTGTCTACATTCCACAGATCCGATTGTTGTACAGCTGCTGCAACATTCTATACATATTTCTTGTACATGCCCAGCTGTACAGTCCGCCTGTCCTTGTCATGGTGGCATTAACAGGCGATGGACAGTTGTACATTGATTGCATTTCATTGCAGACATCTGTCAGATGTCTTCATGTTCTAACACACCCCAACATCTTCTAAATATACCCATAACAGTTCTTTCTTGGCATCTCTGCTTGTAATATTGTAAAATAAAATATTGGCACCCATGCTGTCCCTGGTATCACATGGATTGGCACCCTATTACGGGGCAAGCACTGTGCAACATTTTTATTAGCGATTTGAACATTGCATAGACAAAAACCTATCAATAATGGCAGCTTTAATTGATTTTGGCCAAAATACTTTAATAAGGAAACATCATTTTTTTATTTGATTCAGGACGGGCAGGAGCAGCAAGTGATGGAAGGCTGCATAGCTAGCAGTGGTGGTGTTCTGATCAGTTTTCTGTAGTGAATCAATTTCAAATAGCCAGATTAAGCATGCATCCAGTGATCTGTTTATAAAGTAGTAATTTGGACATTTATTGAAACATTCCCCAATGTTGTATATCTAGCATTGCAGAGAATCAATCACTTTGAAAGGCAATGAAAGCAGCAATCACTAGCAATGTAGCACAAAATGGGAAAAGTGATAGGTTCTCTTTGTAGGATATTTACCTCCCTCTAATACGTCTATTGGTTCCCCTTAAATAAATACACAATTCTTCTAAAAATGGAGGAAAAGCATGCATATAAAAACGGTATTTTGATGAATTTGCTTTATTTAGTTGTGTTTTTTATTGCATTCTTGCATTGTGGTGCTTTGTTTTGTGTTGTATGATTTTCTTTTTGTATTCAGTGTTGTTTGCTGTATCCTGTTGCATTTTGTTGTTTTGGCACCGAAAAAGTTAACATTCTGTTCCTGACGTCATGGAGGTTTACTTTCTGTAATAGGCCTGGAATCTGATATAAAAACATTTCTTGTGGTGGGAGAAAGTAAAATAGTTGCCCCCCCTCCGGCTGTTGTTTTAGAACAGGATGAGTTGAGGGGGGCAGTGACACTGGGAATGCTGATTATGTACAATGATATTGTAACATACCGATGCCCTCCTTTTCGGAATGGCGACTCTGGATGCTGAGAATGACCGCAGGGCGAAGGAGTCAGGAAACGGGGTCACCAGCTGTAATTATATCTGATGCAGCGCTCACACTGTCTGTGTATGGGCTCTCCGCAGGCTTAACGGCATGTAATGCAATACTGCGGGATACTGAAATATTGGAATGCGCCAGAAACAACAAAAATGAATAATCTGACATTGGTATCATGGATCATGGATATAGAATATTTTCCCTTTCTATACCTCCATAACATAGGGCCTGATTTATCAAAGCTCTCCAAGACTAGAGAAGATTATTATAGGAGAACCTGGGTGATCCAGAAAACCTGGAATGGATATAACCCAGCATTTAAATTTATAGCAAATGATTTTAGGAAATCCATTCCATTTTTGCAGCATCACCCAGGTTCTCCCCTGATATCTCCTCAAGTCTTGGAGATCTTTAACAAATCAGGCCCATAGAGTGGTCAAGATTATAGAACACCTTGTCCTGTCATAGGGGGTGTTGTTTTGTAGTCTTCAGGAATTGTGGGGAGCAATGTAACTGATAAGAATGCATTACATGCAAAGAGCACGGCTCACCAGATTTCCAACAGGATCTTTTAAGACTTCTTTCAAACCTATTTAACAAAGCACTTTCTATACACTTGAATTCAGTTTTACATTGTTCCTTCCAGCCCCTTCCACTTTGTGCAGACGGCTGTAGACTTTTAATTCTGTATCCCTAAATATAGCTCTCCCTTTACAAGGCTCAGAATAGCACTTTGCCGAGGCATAATGATCTTGCAATTCTGGGCCAACACCACAACAAGCCCTGGAAGTGCAATATCATCAATGCTGGGGCACTTTAAATGCCGGGAGGTGTCAGAACGGCAGCGAGACGGCTCTATTGTTACCATGAAATTTTGGGATTGGCGTTGGATCCCTATGAAAGAGCAGCCTGTGAGAAATGAGATTTTCTTTTCCTCTTTTTATGGTTTTATTTGATTAGTCTCCGCGGTACCCCATAATTCACCGCACACCAGAAATGTGTGAGACATTAATGGACCTCGTGATATAATACAGACCTACGCTGGCTTGCGTTTTTATGACCGTTAACCTGCAAGTGGCTGGTAGGCCTTTACCAGCTATTAATCCGACATTGATCCAGATCATCGAGCCATTAGGGTTAATTTTATTTTTTTATGTAAGGTTTGGAAAAGTATTTAAATTCTGTATTCTGGTTTAATTTTGGTGTGCGATACTATTTTGGGTGATTTGTCTCGTCACTTCCTGTCCTTGTGGCACCCGTACAAGAAATGAAGGGAGCGGTTGTCAGTAGGAAAGGAGGGTACAGACTTCAATGATACTTCTCCAACCCTAAAAAAAAAAGCTGGGCTGTATATATTGTTATCACCTTGTACCTTTATCAGTGGAATGATAGAAAACAGTTAGATATTTTGGAAACTCGCGTGACAACCCCCAGTGTATAGCAAGTTAGAATCCAATTTCTTAAGTGTGTTACCAGATACATAAATCTTGATTTTTGTGCACATCAAACAGATACTTGGAATAATGTTAATAAATGTTGCATATGGCCCATCCAATTCAGAGGTGAGTACGGGGCTACGGGGCTCAGATGATTGTCATCTAAAAATTTGTGCAGCATAAACCAATGTTGGCTTTTAGGTATTATATAGCCATCATGATATATCATGATATCATCATCATCTGCTAAGCGGTAGATGGAAGTGGTGGCTTCCTTGGGTGCTTCAGCATGATGGGACCCAAAAATGACAGAACCTGTACACAGCTCATAGGAAGGGGCCATGGGTGCCCAAGAGCTGTATCATATATTAATAAATACGTAAATATCATAAATTAATAAATCTTTCTCCAACTTACCAGTAAATCATCTCATGTGTTCTGTTGCTGGAATTTCTTCTAATTCTTGTGTGCCTGTTTTGTCCCATAAACAAGAAAACTGGGGACTTTCTCAGAATTTGTGACAGATATTCTCCCAACACCCAGGAGGTTAATGCCTTTTAATATCGTATCATCAGAACAAACTATTCTACCCAATAATAAACAAATTCCTGAACCCATTTGGTCCTGCTCTTCAAGAGGGTGATGAACCATCATCCCAGAGCTGAACTTCACAGACAAACTAAGTACCGAGAAGCGTGGGAACCCAAGGAATTCGAGAAACTGTTACTTTTGGACATGTCCAGAAAGAGTAATAAAGCAAGCTGTGCCATTGTTTCCATTATCACACATTGTGTGATTTTCAACTCTCGTGCCGAAAAGACCGTTTAATCCTCAGTCTGCCAGTATATGGGCTGTCTATATGGTTCAGCTGTTCTGATAGCTGCACAGTACCACTTCTCTTGTCCTATGTGCTGGGTGTAATTCTCAGTATCTGTTCTTATTCTGTATGTATGGACTCTCCACAGTACCACTTCTCTTGTCCTGTACCCCGGGTGTAATTCTCCGTATCTGTTCTTATTCTGTATGTATGGACTCTGCACAGTACCACTTCTCTTGTCCTGTACCCTGGGTGTAATTCTCAGTATCTCTTCCTATTCTGTATGTATGGACTCTGCACAGTAGCACTTCTCTTGTCCTGTACCCCGGGTGTAATTCTCAGAATTGTTCTTATTCTGTATTTAAGGACTCTGCACAGTACTACTTCTCTTGCCCTGTATCCCAGGTGTAGTTCTCAGTTTCTGTTCTTATTCTGTATGTATGGACTCTGCACAGTACTACTTCTCTTGTCCTGTACCCCGGGTGTAACTCTCGGTATCTGTTCTTATTCTGTATGTATGGACTCTGCACAGTACTACTTCTCTTGTCCTGTACCCCGGTTGTAATTCTCGGTCTCTGTTCCTATTCTGTATGTATGGACTCTGCACAGTACCACTTCTCCTGTCCTGTACCCCGTGTGTAATTCTCAGTATCTGTTACTATTCTGTATGTTTGGACACTGCACAGTACCACTTCTCCTGCCCTGTACCCCGGGTGTCATTATCGTTATCTGTTCTTATTTTGTATGTATGGACTCTGCACAGTACCACTTCTCCTGTCTTGTACCCCGGGTGTAATTCTCGGTTCTGTCGGTTCTTGAATCTGTTCTTATTCCATAAATATATTTACTATAGTGTTTACATTTAGTGGCCCCTCCTTGCACTCCCGCTGGTGGGGCCCGGTCCCCAGTCAGATCCTGCTACATGGAACCACTTCTGGCTAAATGTTATTCTCAGTAACTATCAGACTGTGGTCAGTGCTTGTGTTACAGTTTCCTGTTATGGTTGCCATTGGTTTTACATTTTATTTATAAGGATAACAGTTGATATGTCAGGATGAACTTTGCAGATATTCCGCAGACCTATCTGAGCCTCAGGATGAGGAATATTCCTGACACAACCTTGCAGTGCGATGATAAGTCATAACGGGAATCAGATTTATCTGGAGGATCTGGAAGATCCAGACTGCCCAGAGTCATCCTAGCAATGCAGATACTTATCTTCGGTCGGGGACATAATATAAACTGTGTGCATTAAAGTGGAACAAAATTTTAACGAGTTTAGTAGATGGGGTGACATTAAAAGTCCCTAATAATTTTTTGCTTTCTGTGCCCAATGTGTAGTGTACAAATAACGCATGTCCCTGGCATACTGACCTATAATAATAATAATAATCCAGGACTATGGAACTTGTACTTGCATGGGTAAAATTTACATGATCAGTAGTCACCCAATGGCCAAAAAAGATTCCTAGGCACCCATAGATGGCAGTGATGGAAATGATGGTGGCAAGGGAAAAAGCACTGTGCTGGATAAGAGTGTACTTGTATGGAAACCTTCTACTAATGTATGTATATTTGCAAATATAGTGAATGCTCACCCCTATCCACACGTTTAGTTCTGCTTTGAGAAATAGGACAGAGCCGAGACTGTACTCCTGAACCTGGAGGTAAGGAGGCTGCACACTGAAAGGCTTCTTTACAAATATGTGAATATTTAGAATAGTCCTAAGAAATAGTTACGGCCAGATTTTGTTTGTGGGGTTTTGTGTGCATAAGTGAGGTCAGGTATTGATGTTGGATGAGAAGATCTGGCTTACAGTTGGTGTTGAATTGAGGTCAAGGCTCTATGCAAAACATTTAAGTTCCTTCGCACCCATCTAGTCTAACTAGGTCTTTATGGGGCTTTGTATACTGGAACAGAAAAGGAACCCTCACCAAACTGTGACCACAAGGCTGGAAGAGAACAATTACGTACAATGTCTGTGTATGTGCAGTATGAACCATTCCACTTACTGAACTTAATACTTGGAGAGGGGGTTCACTTGATATTGGCCATTTAATGTAGGTATGATGGTCATATATGAAATAGTTTGATTAAAATATTGTACATAAAGCAGGAGAACTCATGGGTCGGATCAAACTGCAAGGTACATAAGAATTCTTTTTTTGCACTCTTTTATCACAAAAATATATAAAAAAAAGAAATGACAAAAGTGTTCAAGTTCCCATGGAGTGTTGGCGGTTTGTGTTTAGAATGTCTTCCAGAGGCCGACACAGCGGGAATAAACGTGGCAGGGCTGTAACAGCAGTTAGAAATCTGTCCTGGCGGATATTGATGTCCCTGTGCAGCTGAATTGCAGCAGGTGTCCGCGACATTTTCCACCCCTGGCTTCATGTCTTTTCATATAAGCAATCAGAAGTCGTTTTGGACAGTTTACAATTTAATTCTGCTTTCAGCAAATATTTACTTGATCTTGGAGACGCTTGCATCTTATCTGATAACTCTGCAGATGGATATAGAAATGTGTTACCCAAGAAAAACACCCCCTGGGATCCTTTTAGCTATAAACTATCCTAAGAAATCTCCACAGCTAAAGGGGTGATGCTGGGAATTTTATTTTCATTTGCACAGAGCTGTGTGTCTGCAGGTGACTGATCAGAAAATAAGAAACTTGAACTAAGCAGGATCATTATGATTCCCGGGACAGCAAAAGAAATGGAAAAGAGTTTGTATGGCTTGAATATATAAAAACCTGGGAACTAGTATGCAGGTAAAGAGTTTCTGACTTTTCTTTGACTTTCTGGATTCTTTTGTGATTGGCCAGGATGATGGGATCACTTTAACAGCCTGACAAGTAATCTGAGGGAGAACAAGCTAGAAACAGATGAGAGGAGTTTGGAATGAATGGCTTTATAACAGCGGTCCCCAACCGGTGGTTTGCAAGAAAATTTTAGTGGTCTGCGGCTGTCCCCCATATGTGCACAGTCCTGCACATTTGTCCCCCAGGATGTTTAGCAAGCAGGGCTGATCCTGCGATGGAAGAGTTGCTGAGTTCTGGCATTATGACGTCACTCTGGGGGAAGTTTCTTCCCCTTTAAGTGGCACATGGCTCCCCGCGCATGCACCGATCCAGACTTTTGTGGTCCAGGAGGTCCGAAAGGTTGGCAACCACTAGTCTATAATATTAGGTGGATTTGCAGGTGACTTCATGCGTGTAAGGTAATATTATGTATGGCTTTATTCATTATCCTAAAATGCAAAATAACCCCTTTTTTGGACCTATGATAAACATTACCCCTGCAAGTGTACTTGTACCTTCTGTTTTAGGAAAATATTAAGTCCCAAAAGGTGCACCAAACCAAACATTAGAGAGCAGAAAGAAGCAAGGATCCAACACATTTGGGCACCACAACCTCCTTTCATCAGGGTAACCAAAGAACTTGGATGAACCCAATAGCTCTAAAAGTGCAGTGACCATTAGAAGGCAACAAAAGGTCCTAAAGACACCGGTACATGGAACCTTAAAACAGAATCAATATGCAGAACTTTTATGCAGGAGGTACACATATGTAACAACATAGTAATCCCCATATATATGCAATTAAATGGTAACACTGAAAGGATTATATGACTTTCTGGTACATATGTTAAATGTTTGTCGAGCCGGCAAGGGTTTCGCCTATCCAGAACAAAGTGCAGATTTTAGTTAAAAAACTCCCAAAATGTTTGACATCAGCCTGCTCTGTAGCATTGCGTATTTTTAGAAGAGTGACATAATGGCCCGCTCTGCTCCAGTCACAGAAAATTTATGCTGAATGTATTAGCAGTTCAGGAGTGCGCTCTCCTAATAACTTAGCTTGCAGACAGCGGTAAGGAAGGCCTCTGTGGAAAGTGGAGTGGTTTGCCAGCACAAGCGCAACATCCAAATCAATGCTTCATCTCAAATGAATGCGCTTCCCATCCAGAAATCGTAGTGGACACTTCCAATCGTCTGCCCAGCACATACTTCATAAATATACCTTGCCTCTGCCTAAATACTCTGACCCCCAGCAGTTAACCCTTTCACTGTTGCAGTTTGCACTGGAAAAATAATCACGGCTTATGAAATATGCCGCTAGTTTTAGGTGACAATAAACCAATAGAGAATGCAGCTTTTGCTCTGATTTACAGACATAATAGCCCCGAGGTATCCAAATCCAAGAACATTCTTTTCATATATTGCAGTTTACCAGTCCTCAGATATGGTGGCTGCATTGGTTTTCTTTTTTAAGACTTTGTATCCTTGGACCAGGAAGTTTGGACTGCTCCCTCTCCTTATTCTCCTAACTAACTGAGGAGGTGTTTTAGAAATTACAGATATAGAAAGGCAGATATATTTAGAGTTTAGCTCACAGGAAGGGATACGGGACATAAGGATTCTCAAGAGGTTGCTTTGTCTGTACTTGTAAAGAATTGACATAAATAAAAGAAATGCAGCCACCGCTCCTAAGGATTTAATTTATGATTTGTGTATCTTAAGGCATGCAAAAAATGTCTCTTAAGCCATATGATAATATTGCATGACTTTAGAAGAAGATAGAAAATGAAGATTGTGTAACGATGTACGCATCTCAGATTTCTGTGACTTTCTTGATCATCTCCAGTAGCAGTAAAACAAATGAGCACTGTACACACATCGCTGCTCTGTTCTATGGGGGCACCCTGCTCCATCCACCAACATTCCAAATCACAATGGTCATCCCCAGTCAGTCATTTGGTGATCTAATTTAGTGAACAATGTTGGAGGACCGCTAGATTTTTGCCAATTACATTTGTTCCTCTTGGGTGACACAGTACTCCTTGGCCACATTACTAGGCTTATACAGTTTTGGGACAATCGCCAGTTCCAACAATGCAATTACACGCGCCTCTGTACCTGGAATTTACTCCAAAGAGCTTAATGGGGTAAGTATTTCATGTTGGGTAGAGGGAATAAATGGAGCCTTTTGCTTTGTCCAGCATGGGACCCTTTTTCCTTAATATATAGTGCAAATTGAACAAAATCAGCCATCAAACATAGAATAGCGGATGAATTGTAATGTCCCAGGCAATCCCAGGGAAAATCTGATAAACCTTGTATGGTCTCCAACCCTTTTCACTCTAGAAAAGAGCCCTCCTATTATTATATGTTAATACATGTTAGTAATAAAAGACATTACCAAATCTTACCTTTTGAAAGCTATGTGTGCTTTGTAGTCTGGTCCAGATTAAGTGATTACTATATCTGATGGTGAGCAAGGTAGAATTCCAATTGCTATCTAAGTAAAATAAAATCACTGCAATTGCACAAAGAAAGCAAAAAATAATTTAAAATAGGTTTATGACTTTTCAAAACTAAAAAAAAAACTGTTGTGTCTTTTGCTATATTTTGATTACAGTCACGCTTGCCCTTTACTAAACTGTTTCTTTAGCTGCGTCTGGAATGTAAAGTTTTTATTTATTTGTTCCCAACATCTGCATCCTCATAGCTCAACTGTAAATATTTTCGGCACAGCTCGCTCTGAAAAATGTAAACTTGCCATAACGGGTACTTGATGGAATCTAAATGTGATCTGTGTTGTTGTTTGGGATTTTTGCGTAAAATCAGAAACAAATGTTCCTGGGGTTAGATGTCGCCATAACCTGTTCAGGGTTGCAGAGAGGACCGGCCAAGCTCGGCCTGTTTAATGATGCAGCGTGGCCTGCGTAGGGTTTGGCGCTGGTCCTGTCTCACTCCCCCTTCCAATCTTTCATCTCTTGTAAGATGTCTTTACAAGCTGTGCAGGCCGGAGCTGGCAGACAGTCAGCTGCAATAACCTGGATATCACGCTGTAATATAATTGTTCCTTAGATAGGACAAATGACTTTATCACACTTGTGGCTTTCCTGTCTGTCTGAGCACTTTCCACATTAGATAACTGTGATGGATGTCTGCTGCGAGGTTCCGTCTACATGGGCTGGAAGCTGAACTATAGCCAGATATGATATACACACAATTGCAGATCTGTTGTCATTATTACATCATTAAATTATATTTTAATAATGCAATAACTTCAACTTGAGCCTCCTCTCTAGTGTAACTGTCTGTAACAACAAAAAGCATGCTGCTAAAGGAGAGAATAAAGTTATCGGGAGATGGACTCATCACTGTGCTTATTCTCACTGTCAAGTCAAAGACTGGGGCAGAACAAGGACAGCCTGGGTTCAAATGAAGTGAACTTACTGATGATGACTATTGAGAGTGAGGGCATCTTGTGGTGCAAAAGAAGTACTACAGGGGGAGGGGGAGACCTCAACTGAAAACAAAAGCTGAGTTTTATAATATTCTTGTAACAAGCTATTCATTTTTAAATTTTGGCTTTTTAAAAGGGGAATTATAACAGTCATTCTTAGATACATCTACAAATATCCTACACAGAACAGTCCCTACAGCATTCTATTGCCTGGTGACCTTATGATTTGGTAGTATGTAGTCTGTAGTCTGTAGGCTGATTATTTACTGGGGAAGACTGTAAGAATGCTTTCTTCTGCCTGCAGCAGACTGATGACGTTGTGTCAACCTAGGCAAAGTCACTGACTGGTGCATAAGGATAGGATTCCAATGATAAAATATGGAACGTTTCTAAGAAATGTCAGGAATTTGTTAATGCAGACTTTAAAGGTTACAGACTAAAGTTTAGTTGTTTTAGTTTTGTTGGTGTTGTGGTAACAATTTCTTTCTATCTTTCCAGGAGGCTCCAGGCAAGATGTCGGTGAAGCTGAGGTTCACCTCTCCTAGCGATGGTCTGGCCGGGGTCGGACGCAGCCGTTCCTTTGCCGGCTTCAGCACGTTACAAATTCGCCAGTCCTCGTAAGTAACCAAAAACCAGCCGCAAACATCTCTCTATACACCCGCAGCTCTGGATTCTATTAGAGACTTTCCAAATTTTCTTGCAAAGCCAGCGTAAATGGTCACCATCCGGCCTGCCTTGATTGATGGGGTTTCATGATCGTAAAGTCTCCTTTTCAGATTACTTTAATACTTTTGTGGTTTTCAGACACTTCTGTGTGACTACCGTAGCACCTTTACAAGGCTGCCTAAATCTCCACGCCTCCCAGGGGTCTTTAGAAGATCCGGGAGATTACCGCAATGCCGCATTTTACCGGACAGGTGTACGGCGAGCGTCCTGGCAGCCACATAACTCTGAATCTCATGCTTTCTTGATATGCTTTAATTCAGAGTGAGTGCGGCGGTGTCGTAGTATGGCAGCAGACGGCCGGCAGGAAGCCTGTAAAAGCAATCCGTCTGCCGTCTAGTGAGACTTTAGGTAATTGATGTACGAGGAGCAACTTGGAAGCTTGGATCTGGAGTAATGAAATGAAATGAAATGGATAGGATAAGTCGCTGCAAACTTTAGGTGATGGCGTGTAAGACAAAAACCAGAGCACGGTCATAATTACTGTATCTGCAATCCTAGTGTACAGCGTTGGGACAAACTGGCCCGGGGTGAAGGAGCTATCTGTGATGTTTTGTATCAAGGAGAATTTTTACATTGATTCAGCAGCATTAGAATCCAGCAGGGATGGATAAAATGAAATGCAAAGGTCACAAAAGTAAATGAAAACCCTGTCACTAAAACCCCATATAACTTTTACCACTTTAAAATAATTTCCAGTATTTTTTAATCTGTCATTTTTTTAAATTACCCTGTTTCCCCGATTATAAGGCACTGTCTTATATTTTTTGAAATGCCAAAATATGACCTGGGTCTTATTTTCAGGGGGATGTCTTATTTTTCCATGAAGAAGACTACAGTACACATTTATTGTTGAAAGTCACTCATGATCACTCATGTGCCCGGTACTTAAGTGTAACTCCGTTAGGGCAGAGATCTCCGTTAGGGCAGGTAACTCCGTTAGGGCAGGGATCAGCAGCTTGCTTCCTGGTGCAGAATCGCAGGGGCGCGTGTGCCGGCTTCTTACTTTCAGTTTCGCTCTGCACTGCAGCCAGGAGGAGACACGCGCTGCAGCCAGCATCAAGGAGACACACACAGGATCAGATATCGGGGGATGTCTTATTCACGGGTGAGTGCCTTATTTAAATTATTTTATAAAAAATCGGGGGTGGCTTATTTAATGGGGATGCCTTATAATCGGGGAAACACGGTAGTACCGGGTGATTCTGACATTAAAAGGTCTTCTTCTAGCATTTCCTGTTAAATGGTGGCTGTTTCCTGTGCTGGTTTGTCACAATATTGTCACCATCAGGAATCCCCACCCTAAGAATCGTTATACTGCCATTGTAGACTGCAGCTTTAAAGAAGATAAAGGAGATCTGCAGCACTAAAATGCAACTAAAAGGGTAAAAAAGAAAGTGAAAAACCAGGCTTTTATTTAGAACAAGGCGCTTGTTTATGATACACAGTGCCCAGAGGAACCTGTAACTTTAAACAAGATGCATACTTAGGCTAAGGTTTGTGTTGATACATTTGCCATTTTTTTTACTCAGTATTGTATTTTAAAATGCATTTGTTGTTAGTTACTTATGGAAATGGGACCCCAAATCAGAATTCCATATCTATTTAAACTTCTGGAAAATAAATCCAGGTAAGTCCCCTTCTAAGGCCTAGTACACATAGGACAATTTTAACATGTGACCCCCCCCCCCAAAAAAAAAAAAAAAGATCAGATTTTAAATAAATCAATTCATTAAATCATGCAATTCAACTGCCAACCAATTGCAAAAAGTGATTTATTTTTTTTTGTCTTTGATGAATCGTTTACACATGATTATAAATAATATACAAGTTGATTCATGTGTGTAATAGATTGAGCAAATCCAGCCAGAATTCCTATTATTTTATAACTGATAAAAACAATTGAAAAGATTATTGTATGCGTGTACCGTGTTTTGGGACTTTTAGTCATGTGCAATATTGCCAGGGGAATGTAATCATGCTGGACAAAGTCTGAGAATGCTAATCGATCAAAACCTCAGCGCCGTTTGTTATTGCTGCTCGAACAGCTGATTGGCAAGAATTCTGAGTTGTGAGATCCTGGCCAATCAGAGAGATATTTGCACAATTTTTCCACTTCTAGCTAAAAGTAGAAGACCACAACAATGTATGGAAGAAGATTCCAAGTCATTGTTGGAAAGCGTTTGGGATGAAATGTGGAAACGCCCAAGCTCTCAGGCCATACAACGAGAGATGGAAATATAAAGGGGACTGGAAGAGGTGAACGGGTTCTAGATCATCATAAGACAACCTGGGCAGGAGCTGTCTAGATGTCCTAGGGGCCAAGCAACATGCTGGATCGAAGATTTGTATCTGTCTATTCACATAGGAAGCACATGTAGGCATTTAATGTCTGATTGGGTGGTGAGAGTGCAGAGAATACAAATAAATGTCAATGGGAAAGCTGCTACCCTGCCTTGAGCCTAATGTAACTCCTTGGCAGATACATGAAATAAAAGTTCTAGTGATAAGACTTCCTGTCTGTTCGGCAGGAGGAATTGTTTTATCGGAAAAAGCTAAAGGAGACAATAACCCATGATTAATTGGGTTGTTCCATTCAGTGATTTATATGTGAATTCCTGTTTTGTTACAAATTAGAATTCAGTGATAAATATGTTTATTCCTGTCCTCTATGAGAATTCTTATGTGTTTGTTACCCACCTATGTAAAACCTGCCATGCTACAACTGGAATTCACATATCTTGGTGAATTTAATCTTATCTAATCACAGGGAATCTCCTTGTTTCGTCAGCAGGGTATTAGAAAGATTTATACGGACTGTAAATCATTTTACCTATTTCAGGCACTTTCCATGAGAACCCCCAGACAATGGCAGGTTATAGAATAATTAGAAAACAATAAACGTAAAATTGGCTATAGAATAGAGCAGATTGTGCATGTCCAGCTGTCCTTGGACATCTGTGTTGCCAATAAGCAAGCTTTTATATATATATATATATATA
>NC_092863.1:2632435-2703055 GCF_032062135.1 Pyxicephalus adspersus | reverse complement strand
ATATATATATATATATATATATATATATATATATATATATATATATATGGAACATTGGAGAAGGATCTTTGTAGACACGTCCACCTTTTCAGAGAGTTGATCTTACTGATTGTACAAGGCCTGTTCCTGAATGAGCCTTGGTAGGGTAATGTGTAGCTCTCCATAGACATCCCATCATTGGCCATTTTGGCAGCCATTTATGTACGGGGAAGGGTGTGGAATAATCTGTGTAGACACCGCCAACTCCTTTTTTTTCAGCACAAATTCTAATCTGTTATGTCTTCTCCATAGACATTAAATCATTGGCTAATCTGCCTGAGAACAAAACGATAGGAGACTGGCATCCGATGTCTGTAAGCTTTAAGTGTGTATGATGGGGCTGTGTAGCAAAACCTTTACATGGCCTTCCTGTCTCCTTAATCTCTGCCTGATACATAAAACTAATTCATTTACAGGTTCTCAAATCCTTTTTTATATTCATATTATTATTGTTGCTGATATAAATCACTATTTAGGCAGACAGCTCTGTACTCCTTATTAGTTACACCCATGGCTTTGGCTTTAGTTATACCCTTGCCTATGGGCGACTTATGTTAGGACTCTGATTTCCTTTGCTGAAGTCCCTATGCCAATGTATATCTTTATATGTGTCTTCAGCATGGTTTTTTCCATTTCTTCTTCGGCATTGGCAATCCATCTCTCTCTCTAATGACATGACAGGACCGCTTACTCTGTCAACCAGGGCCAGGGGCAGACATAGGTGCAAAGTTCCCGGACCCTTCTCAGACAACCGGGACCCCACGGTTGGCTATGTATGCCACAGAACATGTGTTATGCCACTCCTAAGGGTTACGTATTACATTGCAAACCTAAGCTCACAGGAAAGAGGTAGGTGGATGCTTGCTGTTATTCAACTCAGAAATGAACAATGTCAGGAATTGTAGGGTAGCAGAAAGGAGGTGAGTATTGCAGCAAGAGTTGCTTTTATGTTTCAGCTGCTGGATGGATTTGCAAAAACCCCAAATAACATAGAGTTTAGGGCTAAGACATGCAAGTAAAAGCAGACAACCCGGACTGATAGTTCTAGGAATATCTACTTGAGTATCCATTTCCTCAACCAATATTGATCCCAAGATCAGGCAGAAAAAATGTCTCTCTGTTTATTGTATTGTATGCACATTTTAGTGTATTCACAGATTCCATCTGAAGTATTTTGCACCCTCCCAGAGCCAAGAAAAAATTCCTGTTCTATTTATTGGGGCCCATGTCACGCTCTTCTTATCCTGCTCATTACTCCCAAGCTGTGTCACTTGGGGGGGGACGGAGGCTCTTTAGCAATGTATAAGCTTGGTCCAGCTTGTAGACAAAAATGCTAACTGATTTCATCTCCGCAACTTTTGGTATGCTTATTAGTCACTGATATACAGACAGCTGTTCCTAGGAGAATCTGCTATTTATTACAGACCACGTTCCAATTTCAAATCGGAAAACCCATAAATTATGATAGATTTATCTGAGTTTTAATCGTAGCATATGCATATGTAACAATAATGAAATGTGATTTATTAGCTTTTTATATACAGAGGGAGATATAAATATAAAGATGTTCATTTCAAACTGTTGTTTGTAGACAATTGCCTAGTAAATTGGTTGTAGCTTGAGGAACAGGGGAGCTTATACTATCAGAAGCTCTTGGTTCACCACCCCCCTTTATTGATGCAACTTTTATATCTTTTATTTAGACAGTCCCTGCGGAAAAGCTCGGTAAAATCAAAGCTGTCGGTCCATTCGGAGAAATTGTACCCATCGCTGCGGAAAGGATCCATCAGACCGGATCCACATCCCCACCAAGTTAAAAAAATATTTGAAGCTTTAAGGAAAGGACTAAAGTAAGTTGACCTGCTCGTGTGATTGTCAACAGTATATGTGGCTGCTACATTTGCTTTGTTATCCCAATCTGGTTTTGTAAAAGTGTAGGGAAGTTTAAACCTTTTGTCATTTTTTGGGGGGATTTACCATTACTTCTTGTCCTGTAGATAACCTTAGAAAATTATGGGTAATGTTGCTATGCTTTTCTCTCATTTCCCCCCATTTACCTTCAACAAGGCTTAAATCTGACCCCTATCCTTTTCTTCAGAGTTGTTCTCCTGTACAGGCTGCTCTCCTGTACTAAAACTCAGGTTTCACCGCACCCTGTGATCTTGTCACAATGTGCTTTAGAATCTGCAGTTAGTCAGATAGAGCCTGCCTCATTCCCTGGATAACCTTGTACTGATTTTAAGCTTCACTCAAGGCATTCAGGAAAGATCAGTAACCAAAATCTAACTTCTGCATAGACCTTTTCTGTCGAGAAGATGAATTGTGTGTATGAGTTTACTTTAAATGAACTGCTTCAAATTCTTTATGGTTGAGGCCCATCCAGAAAGAGGATCCTCTGCAAACAGCTGCCCCCCAGTTCAGTCCACATGGGGTAGCTGCTTTATATTACCTATTGGGATTCCGTCTGCTTGACCTGGGTAATTTACACTTCCATTTTATAGTTCTTTTCTACCAGAAACAGGTGTGAGAACCGATGTTTTTTATGAGATTCTATTTCAGTCCCCACAGAAGCTTACCACATCTGTATTGATCAACAGATGTTGTGTGCCTATTGGAAGAAAGGGTATTAAATGTGCTTATTTATTTGGATGTGTAGCACTGACATATATAGCAACGTTGTACTGTATCAATCTCAGAGGAGCATACAATTAAGTGCAGGAGAACACCTACATGAATGAAGAATGGTGTCTGTTATGGCAATCAAACCCACAACCCCAGTCCTCATGGTGTGAGTTTTAACTACTCTTCAATATCTACTTTTCTTTCTTCATGACATATTTAAAGTGTATCTAAACCCCAGTCTTTTTTGTTTTGAAAAGCGTAGCACTTAGTTCCCCAAATCAAGAGGGCAAATCTTCCTAGCAGGGACCCAGACAGCAACTAGAACATGACATGGTTACTATATTTTAGATGTTTTATAATGTTTTTCCAGTACAGAAAGAGTTAATCATGGGATGTGGGCCTACTTCTGATGATGCAATATAACTTCATAATGTTAAACTGAACTCTAATGAAGTTCAAAGCATCTTCCCCCCCTTAAGCTTTGTAACATCTGTTATTGTATAGGGTGAGCAGCTTTGAGAAATCTGTTTAAAGCACCTCATTAATTCATAATATCTCTCCAATGGAACTGATAGGGTTGTGCATGGAAAGCCTATGGGGGCCACTTCTGAGTTTTTTCATCTTAAAAAATAGATGCAATTTATATGTGACTTCCAAAATCTCACAGAGCCCAGGAAAACACGGCAAACTGCAGTATACTGTCCTTACTGTAACTATGCCAGATTGATGTTCTTGGATAATTCAGTTTAGTTTTTTTAAGTACCCCTGCAAATAATTATTAAGAATACTTTTCTTTTTAGTGTTGAGGAACCAAAGGCCCTTTGCTCTGTGTGGAAGTATTGGTCTCTGTGGTCCCCTCTGTGGAGGTGGACTCACCCTCTGCTAAGTCAGATCCATAGCCCAGCAATGAACAAATTTAATGGCCTCTCCTGATTGGAGAGATCTTTGCAGGAAGACTACTGTCCAGAGAACGAGGGTCCTTCATTGCACAATTATGGCATAGGACAGGCCTTTCTACACAAGATGTGGCTGTCTTCTATTCCACATATTTATAAACACTTGTGTTTTAAATGGTTGATTTTCTTTGGGATTACCATTTCCAGCCTTGATTGCCAGCTGTGCCCTGTGTAATCTGTGACTTGTATTATGATTGGCATAAACATAACCCGAAACATCTTTGGTACATTTTGCAGTGAGTACCTTGAAGAACATCAAACCCAGCTGGATTTTCTGGCCGGCCAGCAGAAGGACATGAAACGCAACTCCAGGCTGGTAAGACTGAAAGCTTTCCTGTTGTGAGTAAGACTGGCATAGTGCCCGCCACGAATGAGACATCCAGTCTCCACTTCCAGTGTCCCCTCGTTATAAACTATGTGCTCAGGGTTTTTTATTTGGTAATTAAGTGGGGAATTCCAGAATTACTGTAAGTCCTAAGTAACAAAGAATCCCCCTATCAGGACAGAGACCAATAAATTGTTCCTAAAATATATCTTCCCATAGGAAGATTTCCCCTCACATTCTGATCCAGTGACCACTATAAAGTTTTACATTTCCTATCACTTTCTGTTGTGGCGACACCAGTACAAATACAGAGGATGAATCCAAAACTAGAGGAATCAAAAACTAGAAACAAAAGTTTGGATTTTAATAGCACCTAAAATTCGGATTTTACCTTAGGATTAGCTATCCTTGAGAAACCACTGATCTGAGCTTCATAACATACTGTAGATCAGTGTAGACTCTTAGGTTGCCTACTAGATTGTAAGCTCTTCGGGGCAGGGTCCTCTCCTTCTGTATCACTGTCTGTATTCGTCTGTCATTTGCAACCCATATTTAATGTACAGCGCTGCGTAATATGTTGGCACTATATAAATCCTGTTCAATAAAGATAATAATAATATATATAATAATTGGTGGTCAATGTAGAAGTGACTTCTTTCATTATTGATCATTGTGAAAAGGTCTATTGACATTAGGTGGTCAAAGGAGAAGTAACCCTTCTGGTCTGTGGTTAGCATAGGATGGAGGTCATTCTGGCCTTGCTATCTTCACAAAGAACCCCTACCAACCACTTGAAGAACCCCCGGTTGAGAATGGTTACTTTAAGTTTAAATAAAGACAACGACGGGAACAAATTATATCACACAATAAAAGGAAATCCCAATGTTTTTTTATAGTGGGGACACTGGAAATCATAATGAAGTATGTTGTTATGCATTTATTAATATGTCTCCATATTGCATATTGACGTTATCTTTCTTAAATCACAGGGATTTTTTTATGATTTAGATAAGGTAAGCCCCACCTTCTCCATCAGTCACTTATTCCTATTTTTATTTTAATTCTTGGTTCTTTTCTACATATATTAATAATTTTCCCTTCCATTTCTAAGGAAATTCGATTAATGGAAAGACACATACGGAAGCTGGAATTCCACATCAGTAAAGTGAGTGCTTTCCTTAATTAAACTCTACATCTATCTTTCCACCCAAATTCCTGGGGAATCCAATGGTTGTCCTAGCCTGGCCAATGAAAATGATTTAATAAATGGCTTACAGGTCCTCTTTAGCAAGGCAGACAGGCGTGTCGATCCGAATCCAGATTCGCAGTCATTGTCACATCTGGAGGACAGATGTCATTTTCTCATGCTCACACATACTTCACATACATGTGCCATGACTAATAGATTCCTGTCACACATTTTTTTTATTTTGTTAAATAGTTGCGGTCAGCGAAGTGGCAGGAGCTGACAGCAGTAAGTGTGCGGAGTCTTATTATAAATGTCATATGATGTATAAACTGAAAGAGCCAACCAAATTTTATTACTTTCTCTAAACTGTAAAAGAAAGTGACATTGTCTGCCTGTAGATCTCACCCTTTGGAATAAGACCATCCAATCATAATTCTTCTAACTGGAAGCTTGTCCAATCAAGTTCCCTCCAACCTAAGACCTCTGGTCATTTTCCATGCAAATCAAGGCAATTTAATTGTGTTCCATTAAACTGGAGGCCATTTTATTATGTTCTCTGCAGCTGGGGGCCACCAAATCGAGTTATCTGCAATTAGATTACATTTAGTTGTGTTCCCTGCAACAAGAGGTCATCTAATCTTGTTTTCAGCAAGTGTAGGCCATCCGATGGTGGACCTTGCAAATGGAGGTTATCTGGTCATGTTCCCTTCAAAAAAAGGCCATCTAATCATATTTCCTACAACTCCGAGCCCATGTGATCAGGTTTCCTGCAAATAAACTTCAGGTATGTTTCTTTCATTTCTTTGATCATCTTCCTTCCAACTGGAGACTGTCCAGTCATGTACCCCTGATTTAAAACTTTTTAACTGAGTTCCCCTTAACTAGAGGCTGTCTGGTCATGTTTTATTGAAAAGGTGCTTCCTATTCTAAATGGAGGACTATCCGATCATATCTATACTGTAGGCTGTGTAATTTTGTTTTCCCCAACTGGAGGCCATCTGATCTTGTTCTCCCTGACTCAAGGGTTATTCCTCCCTATTGGGAATTCTACAGAAAAACGTTACCTTACATGAATTTTATCTACATATGGGCATGTGGATGGTATCTATAATGAAATGTTCTGCATAACAAAAGAAACCTTATCTTTATAGCAGTCCACATGACCCAGGCCTTCATCATCACAATTAAAAATAAATAACTAATTATTGTTGATGAACATACCCGCAATAAATTTACTTGGCTGGCCTCAACCAAAAAAATGAAGAAGAAAGAAGAAATTTTCCTAGCACAGATTTGACTGTATACAGATAGTGGCCGGTCAATGCCAAAAACCATTGAGGGCTTCAGCTGTGACCTCTAACCTTACTTAAATTATACACAAGCTGTTACATAGCATCCTTCTGTTACCCAAAGACAAATCACAGCATTCATAGATTCCCACTTAATGGCAGAATATTTTTAGAACTTGGCCGCTTCTCCTTAAGAACCATTGACAAGGCTCGAGAAGAGTTCCTCGTCATTGGTCACAGCGGAATAAAAGATCACGATGTTCCAACAACTCTGTTACAATTCTTACATGGATGCAGGCTCTTCACAACTCAGTATCTTGGCGACTTGCTACAAACCTATCAGTCGCTTTCCCTCTCCTGGCATGCCATCTGTCATTAAGGAAAAATCCTCGCTGGCAATTTGCCTGAATGGAATTTGTAGCATTTTCAGGAAATAGCTGCATCCTTAGCCTGTAATTTGGAGGTCGTCAACAAGATAATGACCCCCCTACCACATTCCTAAGTTCCAGAAATGGCTCTAAGAAGGTTCATTGTTCCAAATGACAAGTTTTGAGGATGCCGAACAGAAATATTCCCATATTACAGCTTGCTGCTGTAAAAGATGAGGACTTAAAGTGGACCTGTTATCTAATATCTTTTTTATGCTAAGTAATGCTAAGTATGTTGGAGGTTACACCTGGTTACACCTGATCGTGTCTACATCTGTTTCTCTTTTTAAAACATTTTTATTCAGGAATCATCCAGGGTCACCATCTGCATCCTGCGATGCTGGCTCAGGGATGACACATCCATGTAAATTCTGGTTCCTGTGTAGTTTATGGCTGTATTCATGCCTAAAGTAGATCAGCCTCTGGTCTTGTAACTTGCTACAAGCTTACAAAACTGCATAATATGATGATAATATATAAATACAAGTTAATAATAATTAAAGTCTGAACACTGGGGTAGAAGAAACTCAGGAAATGCTTCCTCCTGTCCGCAGCAGCTCAATGACCTCCTCTCCTAGGAAAGTCACTGACAAGATCTCTGTTTTTAATATAAAAAGTTAGGGATTTTGTGCAAATTGATACATTTGCAGGATATTGTTGCATGTCAATGATTTATTATTGCCAGTTTATAAACAGTTTATGTGAATATGATATGTGAACAGCATATGTGAATATGTGAACAGCATATTGGAATATGTAATTAGAGCAATGCAATAGCTTCCATCACTGATTAATATGAAAGCCATGACTACGGTAGAGAATATGAAAACGCTCACCCTTACAACAACCACCCTGTTCTCACCAACCAGCCCCCATTGTAATAAATCACCCTACACCCTCTTTGGTAAAATTATGGCCATAGCATCCCGTTTTATTGCTACAACCTTTAGAAATCAACCTTTCAAAATTTTAACCATTTAAAACATTTAAAAAAAATTTTTAAACATTTTCGACACATTTTAAACATTTTCCAAACATTTTCAAAAACAGTTATAATTTTTCTTAAAAGGTCCATGAGAGTACCCCCTCTTCTACTAACTCTTCCCCAAAACTATCGCTCCCTAAAACAGGCTCCCAGCCGCTACCACGCCGGCTCGGGAGCAGTAAACGGGCATCTTCCGCTCCATTTTGCAAGAACTCCATACCTTGATGGGTTCCAAATCCTCAATTTTGTTTTTGATTTTAACTCCAATGGACCAACCAACGAACCGCCTTGCTGCCATGACTGAACCCCAACCCCCTTGGACCTTAACCTTATGGAGGGAGGGTGGGAAAGTTTTCTTCCTAGCCGTCTCTTCAGCAACTGACCTCTCCCCTCAGTGGGCTCCCCTTATAACTGCCCTTTGACCCACCCATCAGACCAGCATCACCCCATGCCCTTAATCCAATCATTTTAAAATTAACCAAATTCCCTTCCCTTCCCGCCTTCCCTTCTCACCAAGACCTATGTGGCCTTTTGCCTATATATTTTTTTTTTTTTTATGCTACAGGCCATCTTTTTATATTGTGCTGTGTTGTATAATGTCAAATTAAAGTCAACCTATATTACATCTGAAATGATTAATATGTACCCAATTATGAGGAAGTGACAGGTTCACTATTCACCTGCTGGAGGCGGGTAAAGCACCTGGAACTTCTAGGTATGGGGATCATGTGACTTTCTTGCCTACCTCATACAGTGGTCCAAGCTGCTAATCACCAGGCCGAATATGTATGACGGTGGTGGGAAATAGCGGTCACAGGGGAGAGTGTCCATTGACAGAGTAGCATGGAGGGGATAAGTATTAGTGGGATTGGAGGTCCCATTAAGCAATGTTATTTTGTGTCCGCAAGTCAAGTAAACAGGCCTCACATTTGTGTCTGATACCGTCTGAAATGTAAAATTCAGGACGGCAGCAGAAATGCCTGCAGAGGTTGCTATAAGAAATCGAAGTGTTCAGTTATAATTCTATATATCATTACAATCCTGCCATCATTCCCATCCACAGCTTGAATGGGCCCGAGTAAGGGTGGGGAGGTCAACAAATCAACATTTGGTCACTTGCCAAGGTTGCTGCGCACCGTCATTGCACCTTATTAAAAATGGCCATCATGTTTATTGCACTGCACACTCCATCCAGAACTTCTTTCCACTAGTCATAAATTATCTGTATAAAAAATCCACAAAACTGGGTCATCTTCCCATTATTTGTATCTGGTACCTGATGCTGCTTGTCTTCTTGCAACCAAAAATGAGTCACATCCGAACTTTATGTTTCCCTTTGGAACTCAGATTTGGAGCTAATTCCCAAATAGTTTCAATGTCAGCCTGCCAGGAGTTGGGAAACTTTTTGTCCTAAAACTTAAAAGAAAAAAGAATCTGTTCCTCAGTAGGGATTATCTCCATGCTATCTGTGTACGAACATTGATGAGAATTATTAGATCATTATGTCAAACTGTTTTGCACACTGACATGACAATGTTCTGAATTTTAAAAACTTTAAGCTGAATTTTTTTTCTAATATAAAACATTAAAATATATTAGGGATCTGTTTAAACTGGCAAAGGATTTGGCCTTTCAATTCTGAGATTTACTCTTTCACACAACAATGCCCTATCTGATAGTAGAGAGGAGCCAAACTTTTCTCCACTGCAGTTCAATTGGAGGTAAATCCACCTCTCAGTGCTGAGGATATCTTTACCGGGTTCTTTTCTAGGTTTGAGATCTTCAGTTATTTTTATTGACCAGACTCGGCTGATTAATTTCTGTGCATGTGCACAGGAGTTAATTCATTCTGCTATCAAAGCACGCTGAGAATGTACACTGAGCTGCTCATTAGTGCATCTTTAATTGCTTTACCAAAAGGTGCAGCAAGCATGCAACTCATTGCTTTATAACGCAGCACACTGATGTGAAGAGCTTCATGGAGCAACTCTGACTTTTGCTCTTTAAACTCACAATGCCGAGACCAGGGTGGTATCTCTCTGTCTAAGTAGTGAAGATGGCAGAGCTCCATATTTACTCCTAATTTATATTGTTAGTTCATATTCAGAATTTTGCAGTGACTGATACTGGTAATTTTTTATATTTCTTACAGATTGAGGAGCTGTACGAGGCCTACTGCATACAATGGAGGCTGCGGGTTGGGGCCAGCAACATGAAGCATGCCTTCTCTCTGTCCCCTACTACAAAGGCTTCAAGGGAAAGTCTCATTGAACTGTACAAGAACTTTCAGGAGTGCACAGAGGTGGGTGAAAAGCCTCTTCACTGTTCTGATTTATTTAAAGCTATGGTCAGCAGAACATTGTGGTCAGCAAATGCTGGGGGCATCATTGCATTAAAGGAGAAAGCTGGAAGGAGCTAAACAATTTACAGACTTCTAAGGCTGTTTTGCAATATTTTTTATTATAGTAGACACAACCCTATCACTAAAACCTCATAAAAAAACTAATTTTAAAATCTGCATTTTTTATTAAATTGATCCCTGATGACCCTTCCTTGAATGCCCTTGTCATAAGGCGATGGCGCTTTTCTCAGTCTTACAATTGTGCTGTGGCATTATGACTCCATCACATATACCTTTGATAAACACTATAAGCATCCTTGTCGACACACATTACACATAAATGGCCCACTATCGTCATTATCGGTAAACAAGCCCAGAGCAAGGATGTGCAATCAGGTGGCTGAATATTACCGCAGGAGAAAAAAAAATTACAAAACAATGGAAAACTGATTTTTATTGAACAAATAATACATTTAGGGTTTACAACTATCTCTGTAGAATTCTACAACAAGAGAGCTGAATATTAGAGTAATCGGAGCCACCCCATCCCTTTCTGCTTCTAATCCTAACTTAATAAGTCTGTGTCCTTCCTGAAAGTGCCTAATAAAAATTCCTGCTGTAGGCAGCCGGCCAGCAGACAGGACCTGATTAAATACTGCTTCCTACTTTTTATTACAAACTTAGAAACAGATTTTAATTAGGCCTGCTTTGCCGACTGGCAGCACCAACTTCAAAAGGACTTTGTATAGGACATTTCCTGTGACTTGAACCCCTGCTCCACCTATACATTGATTTATGGAGTACTTTAATAAAGTTTGGCAGATTTTACAACATACACCTAGAATAGATAAGCATCGTACATCTCCAGCAATTCACATGAAAGTGCAATACCAGTTATTATAAGTAAAAGTACCATTTCTGGCAGCACACCGCATGCTACCTATGTGTACAGTGCACTGCCTCTTAGCATGGTACTTTGGGGTTGCATTCATACATTGAAATCACATCGGGTTGCATTCATGTTGCAGTAACGCAAAGTGAATGCTGCTACTTAGACTTCTATATACTGATTGGCACTTTATTACATCAAGGCATTTACTGTCTGTTCCTACAATGGATAATGAAAAAGTGAGATTGCAGGATGGTGCTGGAGCTGGCACTAGGTAACAGAAATATTGTATCACCATTTTTGTAACAATGACACTGCGCTCCCCATAGATCTGCACAATCCCATAAATGTATGTAAATGACTCTGTTGCTGACACCAAGGGCCCTTCGGTAACTCAATCCCTGTTAGGGTTAGGCCAGGCATCTGCTATCCATTAGCCTGAGAAGGCTCAAACACAATGCAGAACATGCCGGAAACATGAGTGGATAATGGTGGGGATTACCCTGAAGATATGCTGTCTAAACTAAATTCCATATTTCTGTAAAATTCTTAGGACTAATCTCTGTTCCCTAAAATACAAACAGAAATAATTTGAGGGCATTTTAATTCTCCGCATGCTAAGGTCTTCTTGACTCAATAAATATTTTTTTTCTAGGATATGTGTGCAATTGAAGGAGCGTTGGAACTGCATTTGGGGGAATTTCTCATTAAGATGAAAGGTAATGTTGCAGAGTCAACAAAGTCATAAAAATAGATATATGCTTAGATAATCCTTGAATACATTCATTAGACTTCACTTTCCTGTTACATTATTTGCACACCATGACTAAATAAGACCCCTCAGTCAGAGTTTGACCAGCGCTCTCCAAACTTGGTCAGACTTCTTCTCTGAGGACATTTGTTACAAGGGATGTGGATTTTTTCTTAGCTGTGCAGACATTAATCTTTTCAATGTTATTTTTGAGGTTATTATTATTATTATTAATAAACAGCATTTATATAGCGCCAACAAATTACGCAGCGCTGTACATTAAATAGGGATTGCAAATGACAGACTAATACAGACAGTGACACAGAAGGAGGAGAGGACCCTGCCCTGAAAAGCTTACAATCCAGTAGGTGGGGGAATTTCACACACAATAGGAGGGGGATATGTATGGTGGGAGGTAGTGGTGGTTTCAAAAAACAGAGGAAGACGGGTAGGCAAGTTTGAAAAAATGGGTTTGAGCGTTCTTTTAAATGAGCAGAAAGTAGGAGCAAGTCGAATAGGACGAGGAAGACCATTCCAGAGAGTTGGGGCCGCTCTAGAGAAGTCTTGTATCTGTGCGTGTGATGAGGTTATGAGTGAGGAAGTCATTAGTAGGTCATTGGAGGAGCGGAGAGAGTGGCAGGGGGAGTATTTTTTTTACCAAGTCAGAAATGTAAATGTCCAATACCTGTGGAGGGATTTGAAGGTAAAGCACAGGAGATGAATTTGATTCTAAGGTGAAATGGAAGCCAATGGAGAGAACTACAAAGAGATGTAGCGGAAGAGGAGCGGAGGGAAGGATGGATGAGTCTGGCTGCAGCATTCATAATAGATTGTAGAGGAGAGAGAGAGAACTACAAAGAGATGTAGCGGAAGAGGAGCGGAGGGAAGGATGGATGAGTCTGGCTGCAGCATTCATAATAGATTGTAGAGGAGAGAGTCGGGTTAGTGGAATACCAGGTTTACCTGGATTTGATACCCACATTGTATGCAAAGCCTAAAGGTCACAAATTCTCCCCATTTCTTCCCTTTGCCAGACTATTTATGATCAAAATGCTAACACCAGAGTCTGTACTCACCAATGAGGTTTCTTGATTGGATTGGTAAATGTTGGGGTGGTGGAGATTGGTGCCGACTTTGATGAAAGACAAGGTATTAGACGTAGACCATTGTGCCAATTTAAAAGTTAATGTATCAGAGACACACAAAGTGGGCAGGGTGATATTTTACTTTTTATACTGAAAATCTGTACATTTTAAAAGTGATGTATATAAATTTTGATTCACTTTTCATAAACAGTTTGTCTTGTAGGAGAGGACAGTATTAAATAATTTATTATCTTCCAGTAGTTCTGGGAGTGATTAAAAACCTTTCAAATGACTGAAGGAAAAAAGCAAAAACTTGTTTATTTGGGAATTTGGTGAAATGGGCCATAAATTGATCATTAAAGTATTTTTTAGAAAGTTTCACCATCTTTCTCTCGTCTAGGTCTGGTGGGTTACGCCCGGCTTTGCCCTGGAGATCACTACGAGGTATAGTAATTATTTATCTTTTCCATCCAGGGACCGTTCACCATGCCCTGCTTCATAAACCATGAAATACTGACATCATCTTCCCAGAATTCTCTGCAACATTTACTGGAACCCCAGACCTGCAGTATGCCAGGCCCAAGAGATCATGGACAATCCTGGCTGCAGATAAATAGTCATATATTCAGAAAGAGGATTTATGTCCTGTCATAATAGATTGTATTAGGGTGTGACGTAGGGCTCGGGGAGTATGAAGGATGTCTGTCAATTCCCTGAACTATAAAAGAGGGTTTTACTACCAGCTCCAGGAGGATGTAAAGCTCGCCAAGTCTGGCACACAGCTCCAGCAAATTCCAATATTTTGGTCTAATAAGTGAATTGGCTGAAATAGTGGATTGCACTCTTTTTGGGATAAATTCATTTAGATGTCTGTTACCTAAAAACTGGTGGTGAGGACTTTATCCTAGATCTCAGACTGTTTTACCTCTGTGACAGCAGACATTAGGAAGTGATCCTAAAACTGATTTTATTGGATTTTTTATTGCATGTGATTCGTTACAGCAAACTAACTGAGCTCCAAAAAAATGATGACCATGGCGCTAAAAAAAAAAAACCATGAGAGCTGTTTAGTTTGTAGTCATGTACAGCCAGGATGGAGACCTGAATTTCTTTATTGCATCTTAGAGCTTGCTCACCTCCATTCTTCTATCCATTAATTGATCATTAAATAGACCAAAAAATGGATTTTATGTTTTGTAAAATAACACATTTCCTGATTCACTTGTATTTTTATATAGTATATAAAAAAGCCTTGAATTACTGAAGCTTTTTCGTAGAAGTCTCTTTGCTTTCTGGAAAGGCCTTTTTTGCCTTATTGCATGAATCCTTTATGTTGGTCCCAAGAACTGAGCACCAGCAAGAGACCAATTAATGGAGACATTAGCCATATTTCCCCCAGCTTTGTAAATTTACCTCTAATTGTCTGGGGATCCCAGTCTGATACCTTACCAATGAAAGTTGCACCATCTTGGTCCACTCAAAGGGGAGTCATTGCTATCCTTTCTATGAGACTGATCACTTCATTGATAGAATTAAGCTTATATGTGAATTATATCATCCCTATTCAATGTATAATTCTGCTCTTTTTCTTTCATAGGTGCTAATACGACTCGGCCGCCAGAGGTGGAGGTTAAAAGGCAAAATCGAAACAGATGACAGCCAGATGTGGGATGAAGAAGAGAGAATATTTATACCAAATCTTTGTGAAAACTTTGAAATCAAGGTATATTGTGATGCACTACAAAACAAAGTATGTCATTCATTTGCATTGGCAGCCAAATGCACCCCATTGAACAGAAATGTAGCACACAGCAATACCCAGATGTTGCCAGATGTACTGGTAAGATGTGTTTGCTGTGTCATTAAGAATTAATTGCATTGACACATGACTGCTGCCAAATAATACAAAATATAAAAATAAATAATGTAATACTCAACTTAGTCCAAATAATAAAATAATGATTGGTGATTTTGGCAAAACTCACTTTTTTGGCACTAAAACTAGAGTTATCTATCTCCTAAGACATAAGTCTGTAAATGAAATCTTTAAAAAACGATCATACAACATGCGTCTATATTTATGTCTTTTATTGTCACGTTAAAATGCTGGCTCTACGTTTCAGGGCAGAGTTACACGCAAGCAAGGTAAGAGTTAACCAAACCCTTCCAGATGTAGAGGAGCCGTACAGAGCTCCATAAGGGTTCTGGTTATGGGATTTGGCTGCCCTCCAAGACATCTCTTAGTGTTAAAGGTCTTGAGGGTAAAAAGGTATGCATACCTTGCATTAAATCTCTGCGTAGGGCTATTGACGGCTCAGTGTTGCACACAGTGGCATGCAGCGTGTAAATTGTAGAGTACCCCCAGTGCACCAATAAATCTGCCTGGGAACCTCTGACATACCAGTGATGTTGTGTTGATATGCCTGGAATTTACGGGAGAAAGTTTTATAGATGATGCTACACACTTTGCAGATTTTCCCAAACAAGTGTAGTTTGAAGGCATCATCACTATAGCGTATATAGCTCTTCTGATGATCTCACAGCAGTACAGCCATTTGTATAACTAAAAGTGTCTGTGTTTGTTTCTTAAATGCAGATTTGCAATGGTTAGTTCATTTTAGGCATTGCTTGGGTAAATATGTATGTGTTAAAAAAAAATTACATTCTAAACCACCACAGCTTCTTTATTACATACAATCAAAAAATTAGCAAACATATTCTTTATAAAGAGCAGTGAATCTTACATTCAGCAAATATTGCTGGGGAATCTTTCAGGTCCACGTGTTTTTAATGGCTGTAATCGGTTCTTCACCAGAAAATGTTTGACTTTTAGATTCCCTTCTTTACAAAATGACGTATTTGTTTTGTTTTTTCCCTGGGAGCTTTGTTCCGGGTATATAGTTATCTGGTTATAAGTGTATCCCTGCTACCCCCAGCATCTTTCTAAAAGTATTTTTTAATATTGTAACCAAAACCAAAAATACAAGAAATACCTGAACCAAAATTGACAATTATTATACAATGTTACACAGACCAGAGTTAAAAGGATGAAGAAAATAAACTGTATAACAGATAATGTAACATTATCACTATACAAAGTTTGTAAACTTTCTGTAATACTTTCACCATTTTTGAGATTGCATGATTAATTTTTCATTTATATATAACAAGTATATCAAACAAAGAATAAATCAAACCATATTAGAACAGTGACTAATGAAGGAAGGAGAAGAAAATATGGGAAGCAGGCAGATGATAATGGATGTGAAAGGGAAAGTAGTATTAGGACTTGCCATGAAGCTATAATGGGACCATAAGAATCTATAGCCCAGCATCTTTCTATAAACCCTATTTCATCCATTCCACAAGGAACAGGAATCAAGCACCCCTAAAAGTAAATATTGGGATTTCAACACCCCACTGTTTTTGTAGTCCTGGACATTAGAAAGTCTGATTGCTATATAAAGTTTACAATATTTTTATTTGCATCTAGAATAAGGGTGTTCTCAGATTACATTATTCATTCACATAGGTTTTTAGTAATGAAAAATCAGGATTTTAAGTTCATGTATACACAGTTTTACTTCTGGATTTCAATTGTTTTAAGCTGTAAGATGTTTACCTCTATTTTGTTAGGTTGTAGAGCTTCGTGGGTTAACCACCATCTCAGTTGGCGTTGTGACATGTGACAGTGCAGACTTCTTTACCACTCGGCCGAGAATCATCATAGTAGACATAACAGAACTGGGAACCATCAAACTTCAGCTTGAAGTCATCTGGAAGTAAGTGGTCCAAATTTTAACAATGCCATATCAGCTCAAAGCAGCCAAAACAAATGGCTGCATTCATTGGCTCCCACACGGACACCATTGGGTCTGGTCATTATGGTCCTTGGTACAGAGACTGATGTGAGCGTCTCTGTGTTTTCTGTACAGCACTGCAGATATATATACATCTAGGATAAATACATTTGTATCATGGAAGGTAGAATACTTGGTAAATCTACAAATACCAAACTATTTGTTCTTGGTTGGCTGTCCATTTTTCTCCTCTGTACCTATGGGACCAGCGATAGTTGTCACACAGACTGGACTTAAAGTGTTCTTAACCTGCAAAAAAAAAAAGAAAACTAATGCAGGGCCCACATCTAAAGACTAGTAAGCTGCAATATATCACATTTATATTTATACTATTTATATATATATACTATTTATATATATTTATACTATTTATATATATACTATTTATATATATTTTTATATTATTTATATATATACTATTTATATATGTTTATACTATTTATATATATATATATATATATATAATATTTATTTATCACATTTATCTGTATACTCCTAACCAAAACTGTTTGTATATCATTTTAAAGTCAGATCCAGCAACATTTGTTTTCCTCCTCCCGGACTCTAGGAAGCCCTTGTCATGTATAATAATATACAGATGTATACATTAAATCATGAGATCGCTCACCTGCCTGCTTATAAGAGCATCTTGTCATGTTTGTTTATTGAGAGGTAACAGACTTGTAGGGTCACAGACTAACAGCTGACAGGGTGCATTAAACAGACCTACGATGAGTAATTAAAAAGGTTTCATCCAGAGAAAAGGAAGCATCTGGTGGCTGACTTAGAAGCCATGGAATAGGTAATCTAGATACAATACAACACATAAAGTCAGGATTCCAGATGTGCAGGAATTATGGGGGACAGCAGCTGCCAAAGCAAAGACACACAGAAGTTTCTGTTGCTGCTGCAAGATTTCCCTCCCCTCCATAACAATGCATTGATGGGCCGAGGAATTATTCTTACCTGGCCAAAACGTAGTGGAAAGATATCATTGGAAAAATAAACTACCAGAAGAGGTAATAAATTATTAGGCTGTTCAGCCCTTCCAATGCTTGAGGTTATCACCACCTGACTCTCATAATGATAGTTTATTATTGGAAAAGCAAAATGACCTTTGCCATTCTGATAATATCAGCTTCCAAGGCTTGGAGATCACGTGTAATTGATTTATATGCCAGTATTGGGCGCTTCAATGTGAGCCTGCAATGAAAACAAATATGAAAGCTTCCAATGGTGACTCTACTTTGGACAGTTGGATAAAATGCTCAATATTTAGGATATACCTGGTCTATAAACCAGCGGCTCTGGGTGTACAGTGAGATAAATGGCTCTATATTAGAAAGTATCTGTTCTAAAAAACAAGGCTCTAGGTGTACAGTTGGTTAGATGATGCTATCCGGTTTATAAAGCTGCAGATCTGGATGTATATTTGGATAAATAGGTCGTTTTTTAAGTCATATCTGTACTATAAATCAGCGGCTTTGTATAGACAGCTGGGTTGAACATGCTGTACATCTTGATTTTGTAAGTCTTTTGGGTTAGTTCTGGCCTCCTAACCTGTATAGCAGGCCAATAATTAGGGGATATTTCATATTTTGGCATGTTCTGATCACACAAGTAGTTCTTGCATCCAGTAAAGAAGAACCAGGCACATAGCTCATTGGTTTATAAATGCTGACTTGCTCTGGGCCATATATCAAATCTCTAGAAATGTATTAATACAAAATAAAAGAAATATTTATCTTGAGACACTCTAAAAAGATAACATTTGTTTTCGCTCTCCGCCACCTTCTGTGATTAAGCATTCATTGATGGCCTGACGTCATTGAGCACAATACAAACAGCAGAAGATAGCGTTGGCGGCTGCGTCTTGTTTTACCGCTCATCGCCAGAATTGTTTCCCGGCACTGATGTTGTTGGAAGAATTGTAAAGTTTGATCCCGGCATGGATTGCACAAAAAGTCCCTCCGCCTCTCGGCAGGGCGACACTTATTTTAGGCCCTCCCCGTGGAGCACGCTTGGATTGTGTCGATAAATTATACATTCTGTACGTGGAGTGCCTCCGACGTCTCATCCAACACAAACAATGCGAGATGTCCCGCTGGCTCAGGAAACGGCATTTGCAGATTCAACACGCTGCCTTTAACCCTCCTGTGTGACCGGAAGCATCAGCAAACGTTAAAAAGTTTATAAAACTGAGACTGTATGGAGTAGGGGAGCAAGATTTAACAAGTCAAACTTTAAAGGTGAACTCTGGCCTTTTCTATTAGTCCTGCTTAGTTCTATGCACTTTTCTTCTGTACTGAAATTGCAAAAAGCTGAAAGTTAAGGCAGGTGACATGAAATCTGGAGGACATCCAGCATCATCTAGTACTTTCCTCAACGATCTTACTGCCCCTAGCTCACCCCTTTCATTTGTTGGATTTCAGTTCTCCATTCAATCATGGATGCTTAATATTATTATTTTACAGTATTTATATAGCGCCATCATATTACGCAGCACTGTACAAAGTCCGTAGTCGTGTCACTAACTGTCCCTCAAAGGAGCTCACAATCTAATGTCCCTACTAGAGTCATATGTCATTAATGTAGTCTAAGGTCAATTTAGGGGGAAGCCAATTAACCTCCTGGGATGTGGGAGGAAACATACGCAGACACGGGGAGAACCTGCAAACTCCATGCAGATAGCATCCTGACTTGGATTCGAACCTAGCGCTGCAAAGGCCGGAGTGCTAACCTCTGAGCCACCGTGCTGCTTAGAGTTACATATATGCATTACCTTGGATATAAATACAACATATCTAAGAATGCTCACTCCTCCACACTGACATCCATCTATTAAGGTGTTGTGATAATCGCATAACTTTTATAGACCATTGCTCATAGGCAGTGTGCTGTGATGTTTGCAGAAAACCATTGCCACCCCCACCAATTATAAGATTGTGAAGTATACAGATGAGAATGGAAGTTGTGAGGGCTTGCATGGTTATATGGTAGCATTCCAGGAATCAAATGGGTTAAATCCTGTATTCGTCTTTTTGCTTAGCAATCTGGATGTCATCGTTCTGGCATTTCAAGTTTTCTTGTTTATTTGTGTTTTCTGTGTCCGAGGTAAGGTGTTAATTAAGAGTTCCAAATCTTGCGTGTTTAGTGAGAATTCCATATGAAATGTAATCAGTTTGCATGCAGACGGCGGGCGTGTGTAGTGTTGTGTCTGTCATGACAATCTACAATATTCAGAAGTTACTTTGTTTGCAACTGTTTATATACCGACCATCCAGAATGAATTAGGATGTAGACATGGTGGTTACAATGTGGGCTCCAAGAAAAAAGCTTTTGAGACACCCTAAAAGTGTTAATAATCATAAAACCCACGTCACATATTTTTTTAGGTTTTCTAAGTGTCAGTGTTTAATAGTTTGGGGATTCACAAAAGTTTTTATATACCGGTAATTGTTTTTGAACACCCATCTGTGAATATGTTTTTATTTTGAGTCGCCAAGTGTTGGTGTGTTATTGTTCCGCGTCTCCAAGTTGCACTGTTCTTGTACACTCAACTGTCAATGTATCAAAGTTCTGGGACTCCAAATGTCCATGGGTTATTTACTAGTACCTCGAAGTATTAGTGCTTCATTGCATTAGGACCTCCAAGTGTCATTTTGCCATTGGGTTGCCTGTCTAAAATATCAATGTGCCATTGTGTTGGGTCCCCTAAGTGTCAATGTGCCATTGTGTTGGGTCCCCTAAGTGTCAGTGTGCCATTTTGTTGGGTCCCCTAAGTGTCAGTGTGCCATTGTGTGCCATTGTGTTGGGTCCCCTAAGTGTCAGTGTGCCATTGTGTTGGGTCCCCTAAGTGTCAGTGTGCCATTGTGTTGGTTCCCTAAGTGTCAATGTGCCATTCTGTTGGGTTCTTTTGTCATTGTCCTAAATTCTAAAGTGTCATTATTGGACCCCCAAGAGCCAGTGCATCATTGTAGTGGGACCCCCAAGTGTCAGTGTTCCTAAACTTCCAAGTGTCATTATGTCAAGAGTTGTAACAGATGACTTTGGTGTACAATCCCTCCAACATTCTTAAAAAACTTTTTATAGCTCAAACCCTGATCTATTCTAATATAATCCATATATGATCTCTGTATCATCTTTTGACAAACTGACCAATTCCTTTACCAGCTGTCTCAATGTTTTCCTCCCTAATGATATCTAAATCTCATTTAGGAGATGCAGGCATTTATATAGACCTGGTTTAGATCTCACTGATCTGGTCATTTGTTATTTAGTGTCACTGAGGTTTATCCACAATGTAAGGATCGCTCTAGCAGGCACACTCTGTTCCATGTGTAAATCTCGGCCATCCGTCACTTCTGTGTTCACAGAAAGGCCAAAGCCGAATCTAGCACTTCTTTTTCCATGACCTGTATGAGCGCAGCACGTTCCTGTAGCGGCGTCATTCCTCGATCACAGCTGTGCTGGACTCCTAATGGTAAAACAAAGCTCAGAAGATTCAGCCAGAAGGCTCTGAAATGTCCCAGCACACAACTAAAAAGATATTCAGTCATTTGACTTCACATCGGAACATTCTTCACATTCCTTGTCTTTTTCTTTTCTGAATAAATGTGTCACAATCTATTTACAGATAGGAAGAACTTATGAAAAATTAAAATAAAAAATGTATTAGCATGCTGACGGTCTTTGCTTCCCTATTTGAAAATTGAGTATGTTTCTTTTTGTGTACTTATAAAACCCCAAATCTCTACCAGATGTAAGCAAAATCATGCTATATTTTTAGCCATTTACAAGAATGTTTTCCATTGTCCTTGTGGAATCGTTACGAGAACTTTTGTACTTTTGCATTCAGTACAACATCTTGTCATTAAAGTAAATTCCAAAGCTGGCAGGTTATATAACCCTCCCCTGGCACAGAGACTGATATTATTATTATTATTATTATTATTAATATTATTATTATTAATAAACAGGATTTATATAGCGCCAACATATTACGCAGGGCTGTACATTAAAAAGGCATGTTAATGGTGCAATATTCTATGTACAACATTATGGAATATGTTGGCTGCTCCTATGATGCAGAGACTGATGTGAAGGGTATGGTGTTTTGGAATAGGTTAGTGTGTAATTGTTCTTGTAATTCCTCCAAGGGATACTGGGAGTATCAGTGGATGGTATAAGTTTCCGATTGTAGCCGGTGTATCTGTGTTCCGGGTCTGATGTCTGTTTAGGAAGCAGCATGTTTTCTGGCCACACTTTGATCGCTGCCTCCATCTCTCTCCCGGGGTTTGGACTAGAGATCAGATATCTGCTCCCATCTCATTGAGCTACCACTGGTGCTCATATTTATTCTGCAGAAAAGTTTTAATGGAATATGAGATGTTCAGGGGGATCTGTAAACCAGTGCCAGGCCATTGTCATTGGCAAGCAGAGGCTGCAGCTTGAGCATCCTATTCATTAACTAGAAGAATTATTCTACAGCTTACAGAGGATCAAATTTGACCCAAGCTACCTGAACCATGCCAAGGGGTAAACAGCAGAGGCGACCGCCTTGGGCACTTAGGCAGGATTATGCTGTAAGTAATGAAGGGAAGGCGCCTTGGGCTTTTCACCTAAAGAACCTTGTCCTAGAACACAGCTAGTGCACCTAAAAATTTAGTCCAGTTGATGGTTTTTCTGAGCAGGTTTCTTTAAACATTGGAAGCCTGTGTGGGTTTAGCAACCTCCTGTTTTGGAGAAATGTTGGAGCCTCTGTTAGGTTTCATCTGCTCTTTGTGTCCCATTTAGAGATTTTCTCTCTTTTTCTGAGCTGTCACTGGGATAAATTTGAAAGAAATCTCACCCATGGGGACAAGGAATGCAGAAGAATATTTTGTATTAGCGAGGTAAAGCCATGTGACGGGTTAAACTTTTCATCTGTGCTCAATCAAGCATTGCACAAGTTTTCTGACTCTTCTCAGTTGCATCCCTGGAATTAATCCAGATTATTAAGTGATGGCATGTGCAGATTACAGCGGGGATAGCGGACTCTACCATGCTGTGCCTCTCTCACCAGGCCGCGCTTAGACCGCAGTGCGGTTTTGGGTGTCTCTTATTGCATATTCACTGCAGTTTTTTTATCATTCCAGCAAAGTAGAGGACGGGCAGCTGCCACCTTTCCTTCAACCTTTGATGTGCGCTTCCCGCAGACGCCAACATCGCAAGATACATTTTGCCTCCTACCACTGAGAGAACGTGCTGGATTACCTTAGCTAAATATATATACCAGCCAAAAATATTAGTGATGTGACCACAAGGGGTTTTGATACTTCCTGGAAATCAGTAGTACATACACTTTAGATGGATGTAGATATGTTTCCGCATTACCGGCCTGGCGGTATATCCTGGTCGGTATTGCTACAGCTGCCCCATAGATGCCATCTCTTTCCTATACCAGTACCCATTTAGATTTATTTCCGTTTTTAATTTCCAGTGTAGAATAACACATCTATGTGATATACATCTGTGTAGTGTGTTACCGTGCCTTGCATTTTTATAAAAATGGTAATCCGATGGATGGGGTGTTGTGATGCCATTAAGTGTACCCCAGCACTATATTATTGTACTGTGTTACCATGCATTGCATTTTATAAACAGATCACACAGGTACTTTGGGGTCACTGGCTTCACATTATTTTTTACTGCTCTTCCTTAACCACATGCACATTAAAACATGCTAGCACATATGCTTCAAAGCACCAAGGAATGTGGAATTGTGTGTTAACACATAGGCTGGTGCGCTGGTTTACCATTCCTTGTTAATGGTGCTACTAACCCACCCTAAAAATGGACAACAATGCAAGGCAAGACAATGTGCGGTCATGTGGTGCAGATTAAAAATGCAGCATGTGTGCGATTTGCTGCTTTAGGTAGATATTTCAAATGAATGGTTTGCTGAACGCAACACGTAAAACTCAATAACCAAAGTGCAATTATCAAAATGCAATTTAGTCTTATAGTGGAAACAATCCCAAACTGTTTATTCTTTGTCTGTCCGTCCACCAATGTCAATCATTTTGCAGCCATATTTATAATGGCGGTGTCTTGAGGTGCAAGGAAGACTTTGCGTCCAGCGGTCTGTCCGATGTTCTTAACACTTTGCAGCCTGCATACAAGAAGGGGGAGCTGCGGTCTTGATAGTTTAGATATCGGTCAGCCGGCAGTGTGTCGCTTGTGTTTGATCTGCATTACACACAATTATTTGTATGTCTCACGTAACGCTCCGTCTGATGTGTTTAGATTGTAGCATGATTCAAAGAGGAACAGTAAGGAAGCCGTGTCTCCTGACGGCTGTTCTCCTTCATGGCGTTATGCGGATTACATGAAAGTCAGGTTATGGTTTCCAACTTGCAGTGAGAAAAGGCAGCTTGTGTTTTTGGAATCCTCCTGACCGCACTTACCGGTGAAAATTTCCAGCTGCCGGGTCTCGTGATCGATCTGAGTGTTATTGTATGCGTCGGCCTGCTCTCTATTCCTAGGAAAAATTACTTTTTGTTAAAATTCACAGTTTTACCCAAAACTAATATTTATGGTTACAGGATTATACATGCTCCAAAAATATCCCCAGCTAATAGAAAACTTAATAATGGTGTCACTGCTACTAAAATAATCTTGTTAAGACTTGAAAGTTTAAAATTGAGAAGAGTGCGACGCCTTCACAATGGCTACATAAAGGTGCTGGAAATCTTATTACTGCTATCTTAATTGTAGAAATCATTGAGTGTTTCAGATGTGACATTAAAATTCAAATGTTAGTTTTCGTTCTTTACGAATCATGTGGCTGATCTTATTATTATTATGTTCCTATTATATAACATCATCATATCTGCAGTTCTGTACAATATGGGGAGATAACAAAAAACATGCAAGGGGTTACGTAACCTGAACTATGGAAGATGCATTGGGAAGACCCTCACACAAGATCTTACTATTTACAGGTTGTTAATTAAAATGTTTCCATTGTATTTCCTTCATTGCGCTTTTATTTATCCTCAGCCCGTTTGATAGCAGCAAGGTCCTGTCCACGCCTGGAATGGGCAACAAGTTGTCATCAAGCGTTCGGAAAGTTTCTGTATACCACTGGACTCCACCTAATACGCCCAACTTCCGCGACAAATTCTACCTTGTAAGTATTATTAGTACAAAATTCATCCAGTTATTTGACCCTGAAGATGATGGAGTGCTACGGAATTATGCACCAATGTCTTTATTTTTTGAACACTTGTCAATTAATACAGAACTACTGCCACAGACTTAGAGTCAGGATTGTACGTTTACACTGGGGGATAAAGGGCTGGGAACAATTTATGGAACCTTCTCCTTCTCGTCTCTATATTCCATTTATTTTCGTGTAAGATTTTTTAGGTTTCATTGAAGAAGAGCCTTACCAAATACTGGTTAAAAGTACAAACTCACAGGAAAAAGGCACAAGAGGAAAAAAAATGATTTGGCAGGATGTTAGTCAGCAAAATGTTTGGAGAGAACTAAACATACTAAAAATTGTTTATAAACCTTCAATTTATGGTGGCCTAACCTCTGCCAAGGTTTAATTTTAGGTGTGGTTAGTGTGGGGAAGAATAACCTCTGTCAGGCTAATTTTGTCATGTGTGCCCCTGCCGGGGAATTTTGAGTCATTTCCTGTCCTGATAAGTAAACTGGAAGTGAGGGAATACCAACAAGAACATCAATAAAAGCCAATTCTGGCTCTTCCCATTTCTACTTTAATAAATCAGTAGGTAATAAGTAAACTGGAAGTGAAGGAAACCAAGCAAGAAGATCATTAGAAGTCAAAAGAGCTTCTTGGTCTTCCCAGCTCTACTTTTAGAAATCAGTATTGTTTCTCTAATGTACATTCTACATGTCACACTCATTTGGTTCTGTCTTTTTTCCAGCAAGGTGACCTGGACAGCACATACCCATCCCTGGATAAGGATATCCAGACCCCGTACATACTGAGCTACTTGGCTAACAGTGGCCTCCTTAGGAGCCGCAGAAGTGTGGAGACAAGTACAGAACTGAACAGCGTGGAGAGTCTAAGGAACCTGGAGGAGAATGAGGATGAAGCCACCACACATCCTAGCCCACCGTCTTCTTGTGGGGACACCCTGCCCTATTCATCCACCCCAGAACTGAGAAATGAGTCACAACCTGACCAAGGCAACCAACCACAGAGCCACGAGACACTGGACATTTTAAAAGAGACACCCAACCATTTCCCACACCAGACCATGAAACCCACAAAGCTTGAGTTTGATAAAGACACCACAATAGAGTCCATAGATGAGAGCCTGACCAATGTTATCCTTCTGGAAGAAGATCCAGAGGATGTGGAGCAGATTTTAGAAAGTAAAGAAAGTGACAAAAGGGATTCGTTAGCAAGTCGACTGGAGGAGGTCTTAGATTTGGTCAGATCAGAAGATGTCATAAGGCAAAAGTTGAAGGATATGGAACAGTCGGTTCTTAGCTTGAGCGAGAGAATCAGGGTAAGGGATATGTGGGATGGGGAAGGGGGTTCCTTTGGTCTATGAAGGCTGGAGTTCTTTAAAAAATAATTGATTTTCTCAGGGTTTGATTTTAAAACGATCACTATGTTCTTATCATGTTCTCATCTATTACATACTCCATATGGCCAAGTATTGCTTATGTACAACGTTCACTCACTCTGCACCCAACAAACCAGGCTCATTCAGAGTGCCATTTGCTGTACTCTAATTGGTGGTTCTAGGTTGGCAAACAGTAATTTTAATGCTCTCTTCCCCAATCACAATATTTGTCCTATTAAATCTAATACTAGTATTGTAAAAGTAACCAAATATTTATGGGGAAATTGGTGGCACGCAACAGTTGTGGGAGAAAGGGGGTAGGGGTGTGTGGCCAAGGCTGGGACAAGGTCCTTTGGCACCCAAGGCGATAAGACCAATGTGCTCCATAAACTGTGAACTTAGCACCAAAGGGGCCCCCTCTTCTGGCCCTTTATCCTAGTTCTGGTGGCAGGAAGTGTAAATCCAAATTTTATTTTCACACTTTCTAAACTACGTAATGGTACAACGTTTAGTTATAATAACCCTGATTTATTAAATTTCAATGTTTTTAAATAACACTTAAGGCATGCTAAAAAAAACATTCTATTATATTGACTAACAGTTTACTTTTGCATACCTTAAGGTACTGTTTGAAGAATTAGGGTCAGGGACTTGTGATTTCAGCATTGCGTGATTGGGATTTCAACAAGTGTTTACATTTAAACAATATTGAAGGAGATTGTTTATGTTAAGTGAAATTCCATCACGCACGACACATATTTACATTTCATTATAACATATCAGACACCCACGCTACCATCTGAGGGAGACATCCGCCGAATCTGTGATAAGACCTCGGTGACAGCAACATCCAACCCTTCCAACTGGGATCTGTCATCTTCTCACGTCACTAAACTTCGGTTATATTCCATCGAGCATACAGTTTTTGCTTCAATATTGGGGGAGACTGGTGGCCTCTACTACCCTTTTTTTTATACTTCTCGTGGGCTTCTCTTTTGTGACCTCTGTTTGCCTGTGATCATGAGGAGCAGTATAGTAATGAAACAGGAAGATAAGGACTCATAGGTTTGGTTTTATAATGGCAGCAAGCAAGGAAAAATTAAGCTGGAGGGTGACTCCATTTATTGCGTTCCACCCAAACCTGATATACCACCAGAGCTTTTTTCAAATAATGATTTGCAAAGTGTAGCAGTCAATAGCAACAAAACTTTATCTGATAATGGTAGTCATAAAACCTAAACCAATCCGAGTATCACCTGCACAGGAACTACTTAAGGGGAGTATTACTGCAGACTCATTTGAGTTTAGCAGGGGTGTCAATGTCTTCAGTGGAGACATCCATGGGTATCCTAAGGTTGTCCGTATCTGTATTCAGGGTCACCATCAATCATTTCTGCTACAAGATGTGCTCCTGTGCTCTCTTTTTTTAGGAAGCAGGTTCAGCAGAATGAGTGCTGACTTCTGAATCAATTAATGACTCCTGATGGCTCTGGGAACTCCACTGATGCCAGATTGCCATGCCCTTGATCGGAGTCTGTTACAGGCAACATGATAGGAGATGGATACTAAGTTACCCCTTTAGGCTAGAACAATGTGATGTGATATCCCCCTCTGCCACTTAAATTTGGAACCCCCAGCTGTGCCACACCATTGCCCTCATGATTGGGCCCAGTACAGCACTACTAATTGTACCCCCTGATGGCTGCCCTGCACACATTGATGCAATTTGTGGATATTACAGTCTATCCATCAATAAAAACATTCTAAAGGTCAAACTAAACTATTGTTTTCATATAATCCGGGAAAAATCCAAATCAATTTGGCCAAATTTCTCTTCTCTGTGTTGCATAACTGTTTTTGAGCAACAGGGATAGGATGTGGAATGTCAAAAACAATTGCAGCCCAGTGTTCATTAATATATTATGAATTGTATTTTGAATGAAAGCAGTGTATATATGTGAATATGACCTAGTTTAAACCCCTGTACAGAGAACTTGCATTAAGGAAGAGAGAAGTAGCACAAGGAGCCAGTAAGGTGTGTGTGTAATGTTAGGAACCTGCTGATATGTGGAGTCTGTATTTCATCTATTTATGAAGCTGTTTGCTTTGGAGTTCACCTATAAAACTTACCCATTCTATACAAAACAAATACAATAGCTCAAGCTGGGGTTCATTTATACATATCGGATTGTTTTTCACATTTGATGTGCTTCAGAACTGAACTATTTCTATTTCCCTACAGACAAGTCGTCCCGTGCAGCCTTCCCGTAGCTCAGTAGACAGTTTGACTGTAGAGACGGCGCTGGAAAGTTTCGACTTTCTCAACGCAGATTTCAGCGCAGACGATACATCGGTATTTGGCAGCGTTCGCACTCACAGCAAGAGGTAAAGTACACATTGTGTCTGTGTAGAGGCTCCAAATATTTGCAGCATTTCCTGTGTGCAGAGTTGGGAACCCAAACCAAGAGCTGGGATTAAATAATATAGATCAGATGACAGATAGCAATGTAAACTTTCCCATAGTATCATACAACGCCATAAGGAATGTGTGCCACCTAATGATGGCATGCTGAGGGTTAATAATGGGTTAATAAAAGTATGCTATTGGAATCCATAATAACTTTGGAACATGACCCCTCCACCCCACCCATAACTGAGAAGGGGATTCTCTCGGATATGTAAATGGAACTTGGATGACAGGTTCACTTTCAGTTCTGGCTTTGCCCAATAAAGACGATGTGTGGAGTTATATAAAAGCTCTATTTGGGAAAACATCAACAAATATGAAACATATTTCCTCCGTCTTCCCATGGCAGAAGCTGGAAGAGTCTATCGCAGTTCATTTTCCTGATCACGCAATGCTAAAGAACAGAACAATAAACATTTAAACCAGGCCAGTAATGAGAGAAACATGGAGGATTCCATGGCTGACACCTTAAAGCGTAACTCCAGTTTACATATTTATACTGAAAATGCCATGAGCTGCATATTTTAGGCTCGGCATATTCAGTATCACTCCTGTAGCCTGGTTATAATTGGGGTTCTTAGACACATATTGGCAGAGGTCTGATTCCTTGAAATATTCCAAATCCCATCACTAAGGGGAAGATTTCAGATCTTCCAGTTTGGATCCAGTGGAAAAAATAGCATTGTATAACCCCTGCACTGCATGAACATTGCCAACCAAGAGTTATGTTCACAAGATGTGTATATTCTGTGCTGGGCACGCATTGTTTTACAGTCCATCAGAATGTAGATGTTTCAGCAGCTGTTTATAAATAAATGTCTTTTTGATATTTTTTATTGTAAAAATAATATTACCTTTACTTTAGATAACCTGTGTAAATGATATTTTGGCATATCACTTGCTCCATGGAATCCTAGGGCTACTTCCGGGATTGCCAGGGGTTCCTGTAGCTGTGGCTGAATGGCCTCTTTATTATGACACCAGCACAATTTAGGGGCCAAGACTTTGTGCAAGGGTGGCATCTTTTCCTTGGCCACCAATGCAAGGGGATCTTACCCATTGTCCTCCAATAAATTGGTATTAGAAGGAGTTCCCTGACACCTGATTGTCTCTGGGATAAAGGAAAGGCTCTGCAGGTTCTATGGTTATGTATGGACCGTCCAGATTACCGCTGCCTGTCCTGATGTGTGCTATTCTATATCTATTCCAGTAATGGGACCATAAGTGAACCCGCAGTTCAGTCCTTTTCCTGTAGCACTGAAGTGGACCAAACCGAACTGAGCACAGGGCACAAGGACCTGGACAATCTTTTGTCTATCCACTTGGAGATCTGTAAAGCACTGTTGAAGGTAGGTGACTTTTCTCTTTCTCAGTTTTGGATAAAAGGGGTGTCAGGTTGTCTAAATGGCACCGTGGTGTTTTAGAAAGGACGAGGCTATTAGTGGACCCTATAAATAAAGTAATTAAATATTGAATTTCAAGAGTTAAAGAAACAATATTAAAGTCTGTAGCGCACACATATTTTCCGCTCAGGGCTTTAGTGTTCTATCTACACATGGACCCTGTGAGGTGCTCTCTAGATTTTAGCCAGATTAAAGAATTTGGGCCCAATTTCTGATCCAATGTTTGCTGTAATTTATTACATTTTTTCCTTGAAATTGTTTCTATTATCTTTTGTAGAAACTGACATCCCGGAACACGGCACGGATCATACAAAACCATATTGTGGAGGAACTGTCCTGGCAGAGGGAAGTCCTGCAGGATTTGTCAATTATCTATTTCCAGAAGGCAGAGGAGAAGGTGTCTATAGAAGACAGTATGTATGACCTTTTTATCCCCTCACACACTGAATTACCTTTTCCAAACCCAAGAACAACATGTTTTATATATTGCAGTCAGTCCATAGATGTGGTGACTGCATTAGTTTTCTGATTATACTCAGTGTTCTCCCCAGCCCCTTTTAGCTGGTGCACCACCCGGCACATTTCAGTAACCACCCGGCTGTTTTTGGGTGGTTACAGAACAGTTGGGTCATAATACAGGGGCTGCCACCCACCTAAAATTTCTTCCCACCCAGCTTAAAAAAATTTCTGCGTTGAGCACTAAAACTCTACCCTTCCCTGGAATCTTTGGTAGCTTCTGTTTTTTTATCCCAGAAAGCTGGGAGCCTTCAGGTCAGTGATGTTCCTTCCCAAAGTTAGGGAAAAAGATAATTGGTGTTTCCTTTCTGACCGTGGCTGTAAGTACCAATCCAAAACTTAATAAAGTGCACGGATTATAATTGAACCATTAAGTTTATCATTAAGGACAAGAATGATTGTTTCATGCCAATGATTCCCAACAAAGCTTTCCCGAAACATAACGGAGATTGAAGGTGTTACCACACACGTACCAGTTTTATCCTTTCTTGGGCGACTTTTTACTTTCTTTGTTGTCTCCCTGCAGTCTTCCCCAAGACCAAGAAGATCCGGCATTTTTTGAAGCTGTGGGAGAGCTGCACACAGTCAGAGTGCCTCTGGTTCTGTTCGGTAGAGACCTTCCTCAACCAACTCAAGAAAATGTTTGTGACGAAAATCAAAGGAAAATACCCGGGACAGCTGGAGGCAGGTGAGGTGCAGGTCAATGTCACTAAATAAGAAGGGATCCTGTGAATGTTTGCTGGGGGTTTGCACAAATCTGATTATAATGGGACTGGCTAGCTAACAAACCGTTGATTTGTATCCTTCATATGGATTTAGTTTCTTAATCCAAGTTAATTTTCAGAAGTCACTTACATTCAGACATATGGTGCCCAGTTACCTGCATGATCACACATGCCATTTACCAGCTTGGAGCATGCCTAGGTGCTCAGTGTTAAAGGTCCAACGCAGTTGTGTCCTTCTCATGCAATATATGGTTTGCATATATGAAAAGGATGAAAAGAACGAGGTACAAACAGGGATGGACATAGGGAGGTGCAAAGTGTGCCACTGCAATAGGCCACTGCACCTTCTTCAGCCAACTGGGGATCCCACAGGGGCCCCAAGTCAGTTCTGCACAGGGGCCCGCTGTTGGCTATGTCCACTGGGTATAAATACTAAATGTATTCATAACTCCCCCAGCAAATGACTCTTCTCATCTGTCTCACACCCCAGCCTATGGGCAGGCAATCACCATCCCTGGAGCATACACAGAGCTATGGACCCCCGGTAGGGCAGCAGGCCCCTAGCTGTTGTTGTCCCATGCCCACATTGTTTGCACCGTACTTGATTTTTGTACTGGCACTTAGAATGCAATCTATCACAGGAATGACAAAACAAGTAAAAACAGCCCAACAATTTTTTATTAGAAACTGTTGGTTGGAGGTCTGGAAAAACTCAAATTAAATCCCTAATAAAATCTGATTCCATTGACAGTATCCACACAACAATTTAGGAGATTATAAATGGTGTTCCGGCAGATGTCCCAGACCTGCATCCAGCACTGAGTATGGCAAAGTCTGTGTAAGAGGAAGTGAAATCTTTCATGTATATATAAGAGAGTTGGAATAATGGAGACTGCAGGCATTGGGGAGGCGGAAATGTGGCTTGCAGCGTCCGCTTCTTTGCCGGCAGATCACGTTACATGTAGCGCTCTTCCTGAACTCAGGGCTGTTATAGATCTAACTTGTGTGAAATAGGACGCGTGCCCACGCTCGGAAAGGAGGCAACGATCTGTCAGAATCATTATCCACTTACATCTTTCTTTGGATTTCTCCGTGCCCCGTCTATGGTAAAGCTATTATGCAGCTCCGCAGTCTCTGATCGCGGCACGTTCCGCTCTGGGCTGCGTGTGACACCGGTTCCAGGCTGCAAATAAATCTTCCTTGTGCCGGATTCAGAGCAGACTGTGTTCTTGGTGGGAATCACCTTACATCACATTTGTACAGATTGTGTTAAAGGAGGACTCTACATGTGAAAACTTTAGGGGTTACATCTGCATTCATTCAAAATGTTTGGACCTAAAACTGAGCAGATATCAGGGTCACTGGTACAAACAGCCAATAGTAATATTATTATTATTACACAGTATTTATATAGCACCATCATATTACGCAGCACTGTACAAAGTCCATAGTCGTGTCACTAACTGTCCCTCAAAGGAGCTCACAATCTAATGTCCCTACTAGAGTCATATGTTAATGTAGTCTAGGGTCATTTTTTTTTTTTTTAGACAGAATCTAACTAAACCTAACCTAACTGCATGTTTTTGGGATGTGGGAGGAAACCCACGCAGACATGGGGAGAAACTCCATGCAGATAGTGTCCTGGCTGGGATTCGAACCTAGGACCTAGCGCTGCAAAGGCCGGAGTGCTAACCCCTGAGCCACCGTGCTGCCCATAATATTTTACCAGAATCTACCTATAACTTTATGTTTTATGATGCTCCAGCTATACAGGAAATGCAAGTGTCAGAATACACTTATAGCCTCAGGTAGCGCCATCCTGAGTTTGCTGATTGTTTTGTGTATTTGTAAAGCTAACAGGTCCTCTTTGGCCATATAGCCACTCGCTGTGCTTCTCTGTATCACTGACACTAAGCGACATGTTTGCTTTCTCCGCAGTTTTTCGGAGAATGCTAGAACAGATGGTGAGCTTTGGAGGGATCCTGAACTCAGACGAGGTTTCGGAGAGCATTTCCATCTTTCTTTTTTATGGGTACCTCCGGCGGTACCATGTGGTGGATCTGGAGAAACACTTTGCTGCGCTCACCAGGGAAGGTAAAGAATCTCCTTATTGTATATTGCAGAAGGTGGTCGGGGCCACACGCTCCCAACTCATCAAACCAAGATGGGATTGAGTACAATTACTAAGCGGCTATAAAACATTAAAAAATATATTAAGAAGGTGGTGGTGGTGGAAGGTATTTTGGTTGCTAATTGCAAACAGATGTTAGCTATAAAGAGGCCCTATCACCCTATATTGCCCCCTATAGCTATAGGGGGCAATAGATGCAGCTACTCGGAATACTTGAATAAAGAATTGAGTCATCTGACAATCTTTTGGCAGAATCTTTGATTTAGTGATATAATAAAGAAATACCTTGGCATGCTGCAGGTTGCCTGGAATGGGTTGGCTGATGTAGCTCACAAACAGAGCAGAACCTTTGATTGCTTGATGTTTTCTAATGTTTGTGAATTATTCTTTACCAAGCTTTTATTTTTACACCTCTACAGTCACATTAATAGGGGATCTCCAACTCCCTGGGAGGCTCAAGAAGATTAAAAAGCTAAAGACCAAGCAGATCGCTCGTCTGCAGCCTCTGCCGCAGTTTCTCAAGCTGGTCGCCACTTTCCAAATTGACGAAAACCTCAAACTGTGCAAAACCACTGCCAGCTTCTTCTGCCGAGCGTCTGCCAACAAGCATTTCAAGCAGAAGGTAAGAACTGCAAACCAACAGAAAATGGTTGTGGCAGCAAACAAAGTGAGCTGCAATGTTATAAGAGACTGCTGTGTTGTAAGTGAACGGTGGCTCAGCAGTTAGTTCTCCGGCCTTTGCAGCCCAGGTTCGTATCTCGGCCAGGACACTATCTGCATGGAGTTTGCGGGTTCTCCCCGTGTTTGTGTGAGTTTCCTCCGGGTACTCTGGTTCCCTCCCACAACCCAAAAACATGCCGTGAGGTTAATTGGCTTCCCCCCAAAAAGTTGACCTTAGACTGTATAATTGACATATGACTGGCAGGGACATTAGATTGTGAACACCCTTGATGGACAGATAGTGACATGACTATAGACTTTGTACAGCCCTGCGTAATATGATGGCGCTATATAAATACTGTGTAATAATAATAATAACCTGTCATGTTGAAAGATGGGTGCATGGGGTATGAGGTCTTGTTTTCGGGGAACATAGTACCATGGATTGTCTGCAGCAGCCATGTTAGACAATTACTAGTGACTGTTGGAGCCTTCTGCTATTAGAGACTTTATTATTAATAATATTAAACAGGATTTATATAGCGCCAACATATTACGCAGCGCTGTATATTAAATAGGGATTGCAAATACAGACAGTGATACAGGAGGAGAGGACCCTGCCCCGAAGAGCTTACAATCTAGTAGGTGGGAGAATTTCACACACAATAGGATGGGAGATATGCAGTGGTAGGAAGTAGTGATGGTTTCAAAAGACATAAGAAGATGGGTAGGCAAGTTTGAAAAAATGGGTTTTGAGCGCTCTTTTAAATGAGCAGAAAGTAGGAGCAAGCCGAATAGGACGAGGAAGACCATTCCAGAGAGTCGGGGCAGCTCTAGAGAAGTCTTGTATCTGTGCGTGTGATGAGGTTATGAGTGAGGGAGTCATTGATAGGTCATTGGAGGAGCGGAGAGAGCGGCAGGGGGAGTATTTTATTACCAGGTCAGAACTGTAAGTGGGACAATAACTGTGGAGGGATTTGAAGGCAAAGTGACCTGGCATGATACAACTTACATGCTCCATGCTGGAGCCTTTATGGCTTTAGAGCATTATCATGGACGGCTGAGGATGGGTCCAGAATTGAGCAACGTTTATTTAGCATCTGTACAGACTTTTTATCGCTGCTTTAGAGGTTTGGAGAGAATCACTTTTACTTCCCATCCTGATGAAAGATGTCCCAGGGATAGAAGTGATGGAAAACCTCTACTGATAGAGTCTGGAACAAAAACATTTACTAAGTGAGGATGGACTGGGCATATTTCATCAGGGCTCTCTGTGTCCTCCCTGTCCAGGTGACCCGTTCCCTTTATATTCTGTCCTGGGGTCACAGCAACAGGAAAGGAGAATCATTCCAGGGTGTTCACAAACAGCACGAAAAGCTTGACAGAGCTCCAGCTTAAACTTTTTTAAAATTTGGAATTGGTCCTCAAGGCAATATTACAACATGACTTTATATGAAAATAAGTCAAATAATGTTCTTGGAAGACAAAAATATTTTCAAGGAAGGAAACTCCCTCCTATTCCCATTCATAATGCCTTATGGTAGTACCGTAGTAGTCTCTACCCGTTTGGGTAATTCTGGGTCACTGATGGCAGAAGATTGGTTGGATCTACCTGACCTCTTCCCCATGATCCTCTGATGGAGATCACATTGTCCTCATTATAACAGCACAGACAATGTCATAGTAAAGTGTTTTTGATGATAAAATATTCATCTCTAACGATTCTTCCTCTCCTCCTCCAGGCTTTGCTGTACTACACAGAACTCTTAACCGACAGGGATCCCAAATTGCAACGATCTGCCTGTCTGGCCCTCAAACATCTAAATGTAAGTGACTATTTCCACATCTACAAAACTTGGGTGGGCTGATGACATTTGGTGAATCCATTGCTGTCCTTTAGATATTTTAATAAATACGTTGCAAGAAAACACAGAATCAGACCCAGGGTTGGCACCAACCGTTACCGTGACCCTGTCAGTAAAAATAAAGATTGTAAACTAAATTCCTACAAAGAAGATCAGACATAATTATCTCTCCCGCTGTTGTCCTTTGCTGCAATGATGGGAATCAAGTAAAGCCCAAACTTTGCTTAGAGGCCCCCGCAATCCTGCTGTATCCTGTAGGGGCACAGGGGCCGGTAGGTGGAACCTCTGGGCTCAGCGGGTGAAACCTGCAATATTTACTTCCAGAAATAAGATCTGTAGATACTTTTATACAATTTTGCAGTGCCTGTGTCATTGTTCTGGTGGTGCCTGTAGCCTCTTCTCCATGCAATGAGATGTAAATGATCTCTGATATATTACTGAAGCCTGGGCTGTATACAGATTTGGGCTCTATATAACAATGTCTGCTTTATTCTACTGAACGCTGTGTGTGTGTTGCAGGGTACGGCCAGCATTGACCAGATTGCCTGTTTGTGTCAATCAGAAGTGGAAGAGGTCAGAAACACCGCCAGGGAGACCATTGTGTCCTTCGGTAAGTCCGTAACCTCTAATTGGAAGTGATAATAACTCCAATATGTGACAGAGGATGTTCCTGAAGAAACCCATCACTCCTTGCACCCCACAATAAATGGTGAAATATATTTCTTTATAGCCACAAATGACATTAATGCATCTGTAAACTGTGCACTTTTAAAAGCAGAAATTATATTTAGGTGCAGTGAGCATAGTTGTAGGTCGAAAACCGCCTTCAGAATATTACAGGAGGGGGGGAGACAAGACCGGTCACCCTGCACATAGACAGAGAGCAGCAGTGACAGGTCTTTATTACACAGGGGCAAAGTTTACCGCTGGATTGCTGCACAGATTTGGAGGAAATACAAAAAAAGACAGCAAGGATCAGGAAGAATACAAGTGTTTCATGTATCATTACATTTATATTCCCATGCTGTACCCTCTGATTTATTGTCACATTGTTCTGAACCTGACTTCTAATATACTGGGCTATTGGTAAGGCTATTTGGAGAACACGGGACTTGGATATCAGTTTATTTTTGACATATGTTCCCATATCTTTATAAATCTTATTTGGATATATTATTCTATAATAATAATATTGCCAGGGCCGTTTCAGTCTCACAGTCTGTCCTTAAACTTTCCCATTATCTGGACTCATTTTTGATGCAACATTTCCCCAAAATATAAAATCATTACAGCTAAAATTACAATGGGGAAAAAACACATTTCAGATATAGTTGCGCCATCTGGTGGAGAAAACGTGTAATTGCAGCCCATTGTGTATGAGAGTTGTAATTGCACCAGCTTGTGCAGGAGAGATGTAACTGCACTTTCTTGTCGATTAGAGGTGTAATTTCAGCCCCTTGTGAATAAGAGATGTTGCTCCTCCTTGTGGATGAGAGTTGTAAATGCACCACTTCTCGGATGAGCGTTGTAATTGCACCATCTTGTGGATGAAAGTTGTACTTAGTCGTACTGTACCTTCTGGATGAGAAATGTTGCTCCACCTTGTGGATGAGAGTTGTAATTGCACCACCTTGTAAATGAGTTGATATTGCGCCACCTTGTGGACGAATGTTGTCGTTGCCGCTCATTGTGGATAAAATATGTAATTGTGCCACCTTGTGGATGAGAGCTGTAATTGCAGCCCCTTGTGGATGAGAGCTGTAATTGCAGCCCCTTGTGGATGATAGATGTAATTGCAGCCCCTTGTGGATTGATAGATGTAATTGCAGCCCCTTGTGGATTATAGATGTAATCGCAGCCCCTTGTGGATGATAGATGTAATTGCAGCCCCTTGTGGATGATAGATATAAGTGCAGCCCCTTGTGGATGATAGACGTAATTGCAGCCCTTTGTGGATGATAGATGTAATTGCAGCCCCTTGTGAATGAGAGTTGTAATTGCGGCACCTTGTGGCTGAGAGCTTTAATTGCAGTACTTGTAGATGGGGAAGCTCTAATTGCACCGTTTTGTGCATATAATTTTTAATTGTACCCCTTGTCGGTGGGAGTTGTAATTGCGCCATCTTGTGAATGAGAGATGTAACTGCATCACCTTGTGGATAAGATGTGATTGCACCACCTTGTTTATGGGAAATGTAATTGCCCCGCCTAGTGAACGTGAGTTGTAATTGCACCACCCACATTCTGGTCCTAAAGAGGATTTGTTACATTCTATTTAGAGCAGACATATTAGGCTGTGTTATAATATTAATTATAGATTGTTACAATTGGAGCAGGGTTGGCATAGGACAGTATTATGAACAGGGAATCTGTCAGAACACAAAACATTAAGGGAAATAAAGATTGTGGCCTCTTAATGGAAGATTAAGGTGACAAATACTCCATTTTTCTGTCCCTATGCAATGCCAGCTACAGACACAATGCAGCCACAGCTGCAGTGCAACATGCGTCAGCAGATTAATTTTATTATTATTGGTTGTATGTCTGAAGCCCCAGCACTTTTCAGGTTGTTCTGCGTGTTTCTAACCTGAGGTTTTGTTTCAGGTCAACGAGGGAGACAAGTCTTCAGGAAGACGGACAAAATCTGCCGAGAGCTCCAGGAGACGCTGACACTGGATGGAGAGATTGAGATCACTGTGTTCTGATAGCGGTAGTGACTGCGTATGAATGATAGTTCTCTGAATACTTCCAGCAGGAAATATTGTATATCACCACTACACACTCGCTGCACAAATATACATTTTATCCACATTGGCTTAGGCGTATAGGCGGATACTTTGGAAGACGCTCATTTCCTCCCGGCTGCCATGACTCCCTGCGTGGTCTACATATGGCCAAATTCAGTTACTTAGCAATAATATTTTTATTAATGAATAAAGAGCTGCAATAAAGTGTGTGCTTTTTTATCTGCCATTACACAATGATAGGAATCTTCATTTTCATCATGTGACTGTAATTCTCAAACCTCATTGGACTGCAATATGATAAAATGAAGATCCTTACCTTGTGTGCCAGCTTTGTAAATTGATTCTTCCATCTAATAAATCTTTATAATATGATGTATAGAACAAGAACAATTCCAATCAGCAGCTCATGTAGCGGGGCTGAACGCACCAGGTGAACAGAACACACCGCTCTGCTGAAGCTGCTGAACTGTACATGACAAATCTTCATTTTTTGTGCTTTAAAGAACTTTTGTAAATAATGTTAAGAGGAATTCCTGAGCGAGCCATGAATGGGAATTCACATCTGTACATTCTATATATAGTTGTGTATATGAAAACTGATACATTCCATTTTTGACTTGTGTACGCAAGGATAAAATAAAAATCCTTTGTTCTCATTACAGTCTTGTTTGGATTTGTTGTATAAATCAGCTGACAGCTTGGGGGGTCTCCGATGGTCTATGGGTGACTGGCTGAGTGTCAGGGGACATTACCACACATTGTACATTCACCCCATTTGTCTTACTGACTACTGAGGGGTGACCAAAATTTTGGAGGATTGTCACCTAAATGGGATATTACAATTTCCAGTGGAGTCTCCAGTGTTGGCGAGATGGAATTTCCTTCACATAGTAACAATGTTCTTTGCATTCCTGTTGTGTTTCTTGGGTACAAAGTGCAGGGAATTCTCCCCAGTGGGACACACAGATTAAACGGATGCCATCTGCCATTCATATTCTTTGATTTTTATGTAACAGTGATATTGCTGACTATTTCCTGCATTTTGGAATCTGTTGTACAAGCAGGTCTTCACTGGTCTCTCTATCATGGGATGACTTTTCCCCTTAGGGTTTCCCTGACCCCTTCCTAACTGGAGATCAGGGGGTACACACAGGAGGCGTCTCCATGAAAATTAACCCGCTCCAACATTGTCTTACTAGATCAGTGTTTCTCCGGGGTTTGGTATCCAGGGTTCCTGGAGGTTCCTTGAGCAATAAGCAGTTTGTACCTCTCCGGATTATATTCTTCCAATGGCCAGCAAAGTAAGAGGAACTCTTCTCATTGACCACCACACTAATGTACTGTGAGCTGTGGATATAGTAACTATAGAAGTTCAGGTTCCCTGAAGACCTGAATTATTTCTAGTGTTCCCTCCATGTTAAAAAGACTTCTCTAGAGTATATGAATCATTTCCGCACATAGTAGAAATAATAGAATAAAATGCACATGTACTATATGAACATATTTGCCATTGCTGATACCTCTTGAACATAGAAGGCAGTGAATGCCCTGGTACAGATATTAGTTAGGTAGCTATTCTTTGTACTATTTCATGAACAATTGTTTTATTCTTTTTTTCTTTAATTTCTATGATTATTTCAGTATGTCATATCAAATTTGGCCACCAGGTGGCAGACTAATGCAGCCAGAATTCATAGAGATGATTGCACATAGCAGACAATTGTGTATTTTGTTTCCATGCTCCTCTTCAATTAGGTTGCTATAGGCAATTTAGGCCATTTTCATGTTCTTTTTAAAATAAAGCTTGCCAAGGTATTTAGCTTAGCACTCATTCTCCTTTTGCACTTTGGTCTGTAATATGTAAAGCATAACACAGTGACCACATTTGCAGGATCCTGCACACCCTGTGCTCCTTACCCATTTTTCTGCCTGTTCTTTGGTCAACTTGAGGACACCAAAGTTCCTCCCTTTTACCCACCTACAAGCTAACAGTGCAGGTACATGTACTGCAAGGCTGATTTTAGCTTTCATTTGGTATGTATAAACTGGAATAGGCATCAATGGCAAAAAACAGTTGCTGATTTGTGAAGGATTATGTAAGTTTTGAGATGTTTTTTTTTTAAATGCTCAGAGCTATTGAAAGGCAGAAACGGAGCTGATAAGAAGCGGTGTTATGTCTATAAATACTTTCATCTAGATAATATTCCTCAGAACTGTACGCTGATATCAGAGGCTGATGGAAGTGTCTGCTGCTTCCGCTTTCTGTTGCTGTGTTCCATGTTTATTGTATCATGCAGCCATGATGATCTGTTTTTATGTCCCCTCTTCATCTATGCGCATGCTAACATGCGTTATGTAGCCTTCAAGGCGTCACAATGCATATACAGTACCTATTTGTGTGTTGGGGATTGGCGAGGTTCCCTCCACAGCAAATGGGTTTTCATAATGCATGCATTTGTCGTTATAAGTGGTGATCAAGATTTTAAAAATGACACCCTGAATATCAGATCACCACTCTTGATAAGTAGGCCCATGAATCTAAAATGACAGTGAAAGTTAAGTGGTGGGTTTAAATCAATCTCCATGCTGTCCTTGTTTATACAGCTTGTATAGGAAAGGAGTTTCCTACCTTTTCACTGCACCGGTCAGGAGAACCTGTGGGAACATGTCCCAAAAAATAAAAAGCACATGGTTCTGTAAATTAAAAGGTTAAGTTGTCAATTTATTGGGTTTTTGTCTGTAATTCCCAACTTGTCCACTAGGCGGTGCTGTGTTTGATTTATCACAACTAGAAATATATAAACCTTTTATCACATTGTGTTCTGCTCATGAATGGAATCCAATGGGATACAATGGGATAGGATAAAATATTTATATTAGATTGTGAGCTAGAATGCTGTATTTATTGTAATTAAAAACAGAGTGCCACCTAGTGGACAAATTGGGACTTAATGGCACAATTAAACTAGTGTATTTCTGACATAGGTCGGATTCACAGAAGCATACTTTGTACCATCACATTATCCTAACCCTCCAGTGTACAATTGTATGTCTTTGAGTTCTACTTTAATGTCTCAGCCAAACTTTTGTTCCTAAGTGGGTAGAACCCTTGTCAGATTTTTACTGCCATCTGGGACTCATTTCCTGTCCTGTGACAACATTTTACCAGACAGGAAGTGAGGAGAACCCCCTTACAGCAACAAAGAAAGACATAAAAGTGATTTTGATTTTTCTCTCTGCCATTATGCTCCCGTGCATAAAAATTAACTGGTAACCTGTCATTAAACAAATAGCTTGCATCCATCGGATGGAGTTATCTGCACGCAGGACATTATCATCATGTACTTCTTCATCACCATTGCTGGGTCTTCAATGGACAACAACTAGGACCGATATTAGGACGAACGCTCCTCATTATCACCAAGTCTGCAGAGCACAAATGCAATAAATACGAGCTGACATTGGGGTTAAATACGCATAATATAAGGACAATGCTTCATATAATATAAGTTGAAATTCAAGCTAAATGATAAACTTGCTGCCCGGCAAATAAATAAAAAATATAAGCACGAAAAAAAAAAAAATACATTGTCAGCTATCAGCTATCATTGATATTTTTGGAGACCTGAACTAAAATCCCAGAGCTGGAATGAGTTACTGAATGTGGACGACACTTTCATGTTGGCACTAAAAGCTATCCTCATAACAATTAAAGAAAATGACTGCCAGGAATTTGTTTTTATTACCTAGACTGATTTACTAGACCTTTGTGTTCAAGGGATTGGAGAGCCACTTAAAGTTTTCTCTGGTGCAGGGGTTTGTCACCTAACTTATAATGTTATAGATTTCCTTGCGGGTTTGAAGCTTGGTTCTTCTTTCTGTATTTCTATAATGTAAACCACTGCTAAGTGTATCACTGCATTAAATAATAAAATAATAAAAGATAATCATCATTTATTCTAACAAATCCCCATGGAAAAAAGGGGTTAATTACTAAAGCCAAAAAAAGAAAAATAATTATAAATCCTAATTTCACCCAAGTTTGCAGTCTGGATTTAGTACTTGTGTTGTCTAAGGCCCGGTTGACAAAACACTATGTTGGCTGTTCTCTATGCCGTGTTGGTGTAGTAATTAAAAAGATTAGATGATTTAAGTTATGAGTTCAAATCTAATTGAAATACAAAACTGAGAGTTCTATGTCTCTTAGAATTTGTAGGAGTAATCATGTTACTACATAGAGTATTAGGTGTCAATGATCACTTTTTTCTTTGGTCTTGATGTTAAAAGCGCTGCCTACAAAAACCCGAAGCCTAAAGGAAAAACATTTTTAAAGTCTCATCATTCATCCGGCATAATGCAAATGTTTTGTATTTTAGGGGTCAGTCTGCCAAGACAATCACTCCCAAGCTTTGCTTTGGTGCAGGGGTTTATCACCCTCCTGTTATAATCTTGGTAATGCCGAGTGGCTGGTTCAAATCCGGACCTTTTCTTCTGAATTTGTAAAGGGTAAGCCATTTCATGCCAATTATCATGTTGATCAACTAAATCTCCATGTTTAGTGTTAAAAACATTAGAGCCTTAATAAGATATAAATATTCTATAAAAGTCCCAGTTTTTCTGCCAATTCTTCATTGACTTAAGTTGCGGTTTAAGGGTCTGGCTGCTGAGTGCCAAAGCCAAATCTTTAGTTTGGTTTGGGGGTTAAGTAATCGGCCAAGAGACCAAAGGGACCCTTTAAATATTGAGTTCAAATCTGGATTCTTCTCTTTAAAATAAAGCACTAGGCAAGTTAGTACACTCAGTACTAGGCATCAGCAATCACAATTATTCTACTGATCCCTAATAGGAAGTAAATATATATTTATATATACATAGATATTTTATTGTTTAAGGGGACCACAGCTGGAGCCCAAAGTCCGAACTTTCACTGTGGTGTGGAGGTTTAGCAGTTGGCTAATCATCTGAGGGCGTCTGCTGAATTGCTGGTTTGAATCCAGCTTCCTTTCTTTGAATTTGTAATACTACTTTCTATTTGAATACTTTGATTTTTAGTGATTTCTAAGAGCTGTTTGGTTTAGTGGTTTGGTAGCTGGCTCCCAGACTTGTGCCTTTAGAAATTGCAGGTTCGAATCTCAGTATAATCTTCTAAAATTTAGGTATCCTTATACTCCTGAAATAGAAGAACAAACACATGAGATTTTGGGCAGAGGTGAATAGCTCAGTGGATTAGTGCGGTGACCCCAAGGTGATGCTGATCTGAGTTCAAATCCCTGAAAGAGCTAAAGCCCTAAATGCGAATTGATAAAGCGCTGATGGTTACAAGGTGTAATGGCAGAAAGCACCAATGGTACCAAGGGCAAACCAGAATGAAGCTCTGGCATCGTCTGCAGAGAGATCTGTTAAAAGCAATCGAACCAAATGCACAGAAGCCTGAAAAGTCTCAAAGGTGCCAGGTCCAAGCTGGAAGACATAGACAACCCACCAATCTGCCCCAGTCCCACATAAGCCATAGGTGAGCAACACCTGCTCACACCTGTGTACTATGACTGCAAGCCATTTCAAAATGTACATTAAAATACATTTTTATAGGTTTGCTTTTTGGTAAATCCTTAACTCCTATTGCATCTCCTGCAACTGATCTACTTCCTCTTTCACTTCAACCACCAGTCATTCCCATTGTTCCACTTACTTTTCACTGGGTCAACACTTGTTGTTCACTCACCATCCATCATCCACTTACCTGTGTCTCACTCACAGGTTCCACCAGCTCACTTAATTGGGGCATGCTTGTTCCTGGGATGGGGCCACAGGAAGCTCACCTGGGAACAGGTCTCAGGCTTGTCCTAGGATTAGAACTCAGGTCTCCCATAGACCAGTCAGCCACTTTAATCAGTGAGCTATTGCTGTTTCACATCAAACACACTCTTCTTCCTCCAGTTTATGGACACTAAAATAAAAATAAAAACCCATTAACAGATTTGCCAATATAATATTATACAAAAATATTGTTAATATATACAGCGCCTTACCATGTCACCTGTATATGGAACCAGCAAGCGGATGAAATGTAAATCAGGGTTTTAAATCCTTTGCTAATGAAAAGCTATCTGGGACTAATTACTTTTTTCTTATGGTCAATGATCACTACAATAACTGTAATTACAATGAATTGTCTTACTGGAGCAGCCCATTCAAAAAGTGGGAATTATTTTGTTTCTGGCTGGGATTTTCACCCACAACCATCTCTGAGAGTTACAGAAAATGGCTAAAAAGGGAAAATAAAATTCTACAACCAACATTGACTTGCTGATGCCAGAGGAGAATGGGTGGACTGGTTGGGGACCGGAGGTTTCCATCTCTGAACATAATACACATACAACCCTGAAGCAAAGGAAAGAGACCATGCTGGCTCCCACTCCTATTCGCAGATATCCGATACTGGAATCTGCATGGAATTTGTCCAAAATTAGACAGAGATTGCCTGGTCTTAGGACCAATGAGTTCAGCACAATAAATTGCCTCCACAGTCACCAGATCCCAATTCAGTAGAGGAAGAATGAGAAAATTGTACCATGAATATGCAGTTGAAAAATCTGAAACTGCATGATGCTATCTTATCAATATGGACCAAAAATCCCTGAGGAACATTCCATCATGATAAATCTATGCCGTGAAAAATGATGGCGGTTCTGAAGGCAAGGTGTCCAATCTGGTATTGCATAATTCTATATAAGCAACCTCAACAGGCAGGGGAGTGGATCTTAAAAAAGTCTTACACCAGGATTTGAACTCAGGTCTCAATATAACAAAGCAGAACACTTATTCCAGAGCTAGCACTCTTGCTGCAACACAAAACTGCTCCATCTACTACATTTAGGATATTAACAACTGCACTGCCATTCAGCTCAAAAAGTTGCAGATAACACATGAGATATAACTTCCACCCATTGAGATAATGCCGCTTATCTATCACAAGGGGGATCATTCTCCTACTTCCGAAGTACAATTGGTAAACAATTTGATAAAAGGAACAAACACATCCTCTATAACGCAAGGTTTAGTGAATTTCGGAGACCTGCAAACTAATCTCACATTAAAATATCACCCATATGTAGAACAGCTGTAATCTCTTAGAAGCAGATCTCTAGCGCCTTCTACCCTGGTTGGTGACCCTAAAGCCGCATACACACCTGCAATTATTGTCGTGGGAAAGGATCTTTCCTGATCCTTTCCAACGACAAAAGATTGCACGATGCATGAACATACAGCATGTTGTACATACAGCACCGTTCTGCTCTATGGAGAGGGGAGAACGACGGAGCGCACTCAGCTGCGCGGTCTCCCCCTTCCCTTGCATTACGATCCTTCGTCGTCCATTGTCAGTGGTTCGGACGATGGATGATATCGGCACCGAGCTGACTATCGAGGGAGAACTATTGGACATGTGTATGTAGCTTAAGAACGGTCCCATCGCTTATTGAGAGCCAGGAACTAATCCAGCATGGTTGTACACATGTATAACCACTAACACAAACATTAGAATAAAGCTAGTTTATTACGTGTGGGTATAAATCTATTTTTTAGGTTTGGTAAAAAATACAAAATACACCACTAGGTTTGTGTACAACCATCCCCCATCAAAGAGACACAACAGAAAGTAGGAAGAGATCTTTTAAATTAAGGATATTCCCCTCTTAAGTTGGCAACTACAGTAGGTGTCTCCATTGTAAGATTTTTCCTCACCTTTTTTTGGGGGACAGCTTTTTTTTTTTTATTTCAGATGTCCCTTAACTTCTTTTCTCTAAATCAGCCCTTTCTCAACATGGGGAACACTTAAAATAACTTTCAGGTCTTTAGGGCAGGGGTTGCCAACTGGTGGTGCGCAGCTCTGGTCGGTGCACCCCCGAGTAGGGTCAGGAGAAGGACCCCGCTGGGGGGATACATTGGCTAGAGCCGCGGATCATGTCCCCCGCACGGTTCTTGGCTCGGGGAAGTGGGCGGGCTGTGTCTCTGGCTCAGTTCTGCGACGGGAGAGTGGGCGGGGTTATCCAATCATGATGTCACTATTAGGGAGGGTTATCCCCCTTTGAGTGACACTCGGCTCCCAGAGCATGTACGGTCAGGAGCCGGTAACTTTAGTGGTCCGCGGGACCGAAAAGGTTGGCCACCACTGCTTTAGGGGATCTCTGCTATAATTACTATATCCATAGCTCACAGTATATTAGTGTGGTGGTCAGTGGGAAGAATTCCTCTTACATTGCTGGCCATTGGGAAGAATGTCACCCTTACAGATAGCCAAAAAGATCATTGGTGTCTGCTAACCTGACCTGAAAGTACAAATTGCTCAAGGAACCCCTAGCAAGCTCTGGGTGAATGCAGATTGAGAAACACAATGGTCAGAACAACATATCAAGGGGCACACAGTTATAATAAAAGTTCCAGCCCCAGTGATTTCTCTTTGGATGATTTGCACAGCGATCTCAGCCTCTCATCATTAAGTTTTGCACCCCAGGGGTGCATATTACTAAGCAGGATATCACAGCATCCAATTACTGAGCAATGTACATATTAATATGTGTGACCCGATCAGTCCTGGAAAATACCTGACCCTAAACCAAGAAGAAAAAACATCTAAAGTATCAAACTATCTATATGACTAGGTAATGAAACATATATATAGGTGAATGAAAAAAGGGCTTCAGGGGATCGAGGGAGATGGGTTAAAAAGCTGCAGTTCCACTTTACTTAATAAGACAACAAGTCTCAAATCAAATCATTTCTCTATTAAACATTAAAAAATTTGAAGTTCTTTAACTTTTCCTTTGCAAGTGTCACATCCAATCAGCTGCACAAACACTCAATACAAAAACGTACTTCATTCTCTACACACAACACTTCCAATCAATTTCATGAACACTGGAGACCAATCAAATTTGACGCAGAATAATGGAAGGGAGGAAATAACAGTTTATTGGACCAGCACATAATTTCAACACATTCGAGTGTCACAAGTGCATTTTTGTATTGCGTCAGGCTTAAACAGTATCGTAGACTTTGCTAAACATCATCGTCCCTCCTCCCCCACCCTCTGAACACCCCCCGCCTCCCTCTTCCAAACAGCATCAGTAACACGACCCAACACATTGTACTGTGTATGAATGGAAAAAGTGAGGAAACAAAGCTTATTTGGAAAAAAAAATGCCCCGGAACAGACACAGGCCTTCCGCCGTCACTTTCGAGCACCAATCGGCCACGGGCGACATATTGGCTAAAAAAAATTAAAATTGGAGAAGGAGGAGGCAACGGCGTACGCTCCACTTCCTAGGCACCGTGCGGTTGAAATGCTGGTGGAGGCTTTGTGAAGTTTGTAGTTTGTATCTGCGCTACAGGCAAACGTAGAGACCGAGGTCTAATGGGTATCAAAAAGAACCAGCGGAGGTTTAAACAAAAAAAATGGTAAAAAATTAAAAATGGACAGGGAAGAAATGGATGCTGTTGGTCTACCCTGAGCAAATGGAGAGAAAGCCGTTTTTCTAATCTTTAGAGACATACGGTAATGACAATGAAGCATCTGTAACAGTTACATATAGAGGCACAGCCCACAAGCTTGATTAAAAAAAAAAATCTATACAATCTCTCTGCTGCTGCTTCCACCCCATATAGTCTAGACTTATAATAATTATTATTACCATGATACAAACCCCCTTGAACATATGAAAAAAGTACATTCTATTGACGCAATTTTTTGGGTGGGGGAGAGGGGGCGAAATGTGGAAACAAGTCCAATAGAAAAGGACATTTGTTTTGGTTACAAAGACAAAAAAAATGCGCCAAGCTTGTATATCGCTTGTGACGCCAGTAAAACATAGCAACACAAAGTAAAAAAGGAAACGCTTGTGTCTTAATAAAAAAAAAAAAAAAAACCTGGTCAAAAAGAAAAAAAAAACAACAACATTGTGTTGTCATACCACTATTTTATTCCAAAAAAAATATTTGGCATTATTTGTTATTTTTTTTTCTTTTTTCCTTTTTTTTTTTTGTTTTTTTTTTACTCCTGAATAGTTTTGCAGCCCTGAGATGTGGCGATTTCCTCCTTAGGATTGCAGGGCTCTTCGACACCCCATAATGCATTGAGACGCATGGGCAAAGTTCAGCTGTTCCAGCGCTGCCGCTGTCAGGCCGCGGCTTGGCGATTGCTTATTTATTTTTTTTCCCTCTTGTGATTTGGTTTCCACGTTGCATCTCGTTCACCTCCTTGTGTACAGGTTGATACCAGGTAGGGTCTTTTTAATGGTACCAGACCCGGTAACATAGGATGGCGCCAGCGGTCAGCACAGTGAACATACAGATGTTTAGCACCAGGGACCTCCATTCTTGACTGTCGTTTTTGTCGTCTGCAGCTGTGGGTTTGATCTTGTCGTTTGTATCGGATGAGGGGTGGGTCTGGTCCACACCGGTGGTTCTCCTACGGATTTCAGTGTCTTGACTAGTACTGTGAAGCAAAGAAAAGAAAAAAAAAAAAAAAAGGTTAGAAACAAAACTCCAAAATAGAACCGGTAAATACACATATAAAGCTGAACATTTTTTTTTTTTTTCTAAAAAAGGTGCACTGGGGTACCATTTGTGATCCCTCCTCTAAAGAGGAAGGGCCACCCTTTATCCCCAAACCCTCCGAAGCGAGGCTCCAGACGGGCTGGGTACTGAGCCTACCCAGTCGAAGCTGGGATAGAACGTTAAAATAAAAAATTACCCTTGCAATGGGGCATTCACAGCACTGCAATGGTTAAACGCTGAATGTGGTTGGGGCCTCCATGTCATCACCTACAATGCAGCATTGCTAGTCTATGCAATGACTCCATAAAACATGTGGCAGATGGAACAACCTCCAGAGAAGCTACTTTAATTTGGCGGTAATAGGAAGAAGTCTGCATCACCGATATAGTATGAGCAATACTGACGGGTGTATAGGGAAAAACACACTGCAAGGGTCACTTTTAGTTTCAAGTGGCGTTCCCCTTCATGAGATGGCATATTGATATTTGCATGACTTCCACCAAGATATAGCTCACTACTTGCTACAGGGGAAGTGCATTTTTTATTTACAGAAATGTACCAAAAATTAGATTTTGGAATTTGAATACTACCATTCCAGGTAATACCGCCATAGTGTTACCAGTATCATTATTGTATGTGCAGTGGGCCCCTAACAAAGCTACACCTTACAGTTCTAGGGTAATTTGGGGATTTGTTCCAGCATCACTGGTAGATGTATTCCAAGATTAATTATAATGCACAGTAAACATCCCAAACCACCACATCTTCCTAATACCCACCATTCTATTGGAGGCTGGGGAGACGGGTGGGCTTTGCCATCCGGTAAGCTTTCCTCCACCACGCTGACTGCTCGTCTAATCACTTCCTCCACCACTTGTTGCGGGAAGAACTCCGGCTGCTCGATCATTCTGCCGTTGAAGGTGGCCTCAGTCATGCGTTTTGGAGGCCGGGGTGGAGGTGGGGTGTGTTCGGGAGGGGGGTCCATGTCCTCGTTAGACAGTTCTTTCCATTGCTCCTGTAGAACAGACAACATTTAATTATATGGGTACTGCATCACTTTCTTCTGCCTACCTCCCTTTAATAAACCCTGTCACCTTACAAATATTAAATGTAGTACAACAAAAAAAAAGTATTTTAAATGCTTTCCACAAATTATATTTATTCTTTTGCAATGGGCACGTGCTGGGAAATTTGTCTACTCTGAGTCAATTCCTTGGTACTGCCTTCGTTCTTTCCAGAAATTTAAAGTGCTCTTCTCTTCTATGAGTGTCTAATTATTGGGTGCTTGGCCTGTATGCTTCAACCCTCCTCTCTTCTCCCTATATTTCCAACTCTCCCAACTTTTTAAGTAGATGCCAGGAGAAGGTGAAGGAAAATTCCATAATGTGTTACTTAAATTAAACCTCTGTCTGCTGGGGCTGCTGACATGCATGATGGTGGCAGCCAACAGCAATCAAGTTACAAATAAATACCATGCACAAATGATCCTATATGTGCACAAATATTGACCATGAAGACTGTGGCTGAAATTATCTGGTGAAAAAGTCTACATAAAGTTATTATTACATACTACTTACATTTGTGACTTGGTAAAAAATACTCCCCCAGCCGCTCTCTGCTCCTCCAATGACCTATCAATGACTTCCTCACTCATAACCTCATCACATGCACGGATACAAGACTTCTCTAGAGCTGCTCCGACTCTCTGGAATGGTCCTCCTCATCCTATTCGGCTTGCTCCTACTTTCTGCTCATTTAAAAGAGCACTTAAAACCCATTTTTCAAACTTGCCTACCCGTCTTCTTCTGTCTTTTGAAACCACCACTACTTCCCACCACTACATATCTCTCATCCTATTGTGTGTAAATTACCTCACCCACTAGATTGTAAGCTCTTTGGGGGTAGGGTCCTCTCCTCCTCTATCACTGTCTGTATTCATCTGTCATTTGCAACCCCTATTTAATGTACAGCGCTGCATAAATCCAGTTTAATAATAATATTAAGTAAATAGCCAATATATTCGCATAAGCAAACCTGTACTGAGGAATCTCCCATAATGAATTTGGCCCCTTCGATGACGGCCAGGTAAGAAAAACGCAGCTGGTCTGCCGTCTGGATGAGACCCATTCTGTATTTCCTCATGTCCAATAGAACTTGTTTTATGTCCACCGAGGACGGGTCTTTCCGTTTGTCCATCTGTGTGAAAGACGAGGTAAGGTTAGAAATATGAGTGCAATGCAAAGAAGATTTTCCCTATTAAAGCATCAAACACAAAATATTTCAATTAACATTTTTAAAATTCATCAGTGCTGAAAACCTGTAAACACCTGAATATTATTTTATCATTAATTCTTTCTTAGCTGTGTGATTTTCACCACACAGGGCTCAATTCATAAAAATAAGGGCCTTTATTTTAGCCAGGTGACGGTCACTTTCAAATCTTACTGCACTTGTAAGTAACTGGACCATCACTTCCACCGGACCTTTCACACATAACACAAGAATTATCCTACAATATATGGTCATACGACTAAATGGATTATATGAGCTTGTTGGGCATTCAAGGCAATGACATTCCTTTTTATAATAATATGGAGTTGGCTGTTATGCCAGCATCCACGTTTCTAAGAAGGTTTTTCACAAGATGTGGGATTTAGTATCTGACCCAACAAACAGGCACAGATGTTGGATTAGCTCACAACCAGCGCCCCAATACAAAGGTACAATGCAGCATTGCTAGTCTATGCAATGAATCCATAAAACATGTGGCAGATGGAATGGCCTCCAGAGAAGCTACTTTCAGTATCAGTAGGGTTGAGGTCAGGGCTCTGTGCAGGCCACTTGAGTTCCTCCACGCCAAACTGGACAAACAACATAATGCTGATGTGCGCAGCTACAACATCTTCCACTCCTCCGAATGTGTGTTTGTGGTAATTTGTACATTTGTGAGGTCAGGTACTGATGTTGGGTGAAAAGATTTAGCTGTCACTCTCCATGCAGAACTCCATGCAGGGGCAGGTCATTACTAACATGCTCATATAGATGTGATAGTCCAGGGTCGCTAAAGTGTTGCAAAAATATGCAATTAATATGCAATAAATAAATTTATTTTGAAAGATCATTTGTAGACAACCACTCTATTTTCCATCTAAATGCAGGTCCACATGAAACTCACCAGCAGTAAGCAGGTATCAGCTAAGCAGAAGGTCCCCGATCGGCCGATGCCAGCACTGCAGTGCACCACAATAGGCCCGTGTTCAGGGTTAAGGCACCCTGATTCTCGCACCTTGAAGAGGAAATTGAGGAATGACGCTGGAGACTCAGGGACACCAAAGTCTGGCCACGTGGTGTAATGAAAGTGCAGAATCTCACGTGTCTCTCGTGTCTGCAAAACAAATCAGAATAATTTTATGACCAAAAATTCCACCTAATTGTTTTCAATTCACTGTTTGTGTTGCCAATAAGTGATCCAAAATCCAAAAGCCTTCCAAATAAATTGTTTGAAATGTCAGCAACCCCCCTTGCTCAATTTTACAGGAACAATAGGGAACACAGCTTATTGTCATGGCCCAAAATTAAACTGATGGTGAGGAGGAGGTGCGGTCACAGGGGAATATAAAATGCCTACTGCAGTAAAGAGAAGCACCAGAAAGGAGAAGTAAATTTAAATTGTGGAGTGGAGTATGACTCCAAGTGGGATTACACTGCATGCAATAGCTAATTTGCTGTCCAGATAATCATAACGCCGTCTCAACTGACTTTATTGAATAGGAATGCCCCCCTACCATAACAAAACCTAGTGTAGTACTATGCATATTGCATGGGATATATAACATATGAGATAAGTTTATATAACATATGAGGTAAGTCATTGAATTGTCAGGATATTGGGCATGTAATGGGCTAGTAAGTTGCATAATATTTACTCAATAGATGCCTGTTCCACTATTATTATTACACAATATTTATACTGTGCCAACATATTACGCAGCATTTACAAAGTCCATATTCATGTCACAAGCTGTCCCTTAAATGTCCCTACCATGGTCAGATGTCAATTTTAGGGGGAAGCCAATTAACCTAACTGCATGTTTTTGGAATGTAGGTGAAAACCTATGCAAACACGAGAACATGCAAACTCCATGCAGATAGTGTCCTGGCTGAGATTCGAACCTGGGACCCAGCCCTGCAGAGTGCTAATCTCTGAGCAACCGTGCTGCCCCACTATCCAAATGGTCCTTATCACACTTTACTTATCAAAGTGTTTGGCCCCAGGCTTCTATTTAGCACTGCGATTCCTTCTGATAGTTCCACCATCATTGGTAATGTAGGGGTAAGATCCATGAAACGAGGCAGGAACCAGGTATCCACATTAAAATGTTGGGTGCAGATAACTATCTGGCAGTGGCAGCCTGACCACAGATTAAAATTTAGCAGTGGGACAAGCATTATTTGGGTTCTTTTACAAGAATTGGTTTATTTAATGGAGGAGAAGGGTTATTAGAACACCAGTTTTTATGAAACCTGTGAAAGAAAATGTCCACGTTTGATCAGCAGCTGAATGGTTATGGCAAAGTGGATCTGCGGCTTAGTAATGCCAAGTGTTGGCTACTCACACCACGATTCTCCAGCTCCAGCATACGGATTGTATAATAGGATTTGACGTCTTCAGACAGGAGAGTCAATTTCAAGTTTGCGTCCTCAAACACCATTGGGCTGTCCTCTCTCTTTGGCCAGTACTGCGCACATTTGATCTGTGGGATGCAAACAACAACATTAGGACACTGAGAAGAGAGATAAGGGTGAGTTGGACCTACTTTGGGAATACAACAGCTACCACAGTTCTGAAAAAGCTTTCCACAATGTTTTGGAATTTGTTTAAGGGAACCTACCCATTTCTGGGGTCACCAAACTGTTGTCCCAAGGTTGATCACAACTGTCTAATATGTTCTTGCATGCAGTAGCATTACTAGTATTATTCACTGAAAACATGTCAATCATTTGCAGGGGCACCCATTTATTCTGGACCACATAGCTTGGAATAGAATACATATGGTACATATGTACAGACTGGTATGAAAAACATTTCAGAGTCCACCAAAGAAGATGAATATTAGGCTAATGACAGTCAGGAAATGCACACGAGTCACTGATGCCTTTCCTCAAAGATTTCTGGAATTCCTGACTGTACAGGATGGGCCTTCATTCTCCGTCTGGTTGGGTAATATCTATTTCCTGCTGTCTCCCCAATGCCGGTTAGCTCTTCCTATATCTTATATCCCACCATTCCCATTCAGAGCAGTACAGTGTTATTTTACTTACTAGCCTTTAAATCCCTTTTAGAGGGTGGGGGTTAGGTGATTCTATTTTAAGCAAAAATATTAAAAAAATAAATCAATGTTCAAATAAAAATGGGATTATCAGTTATTTATTGTATTATTGTGATTAAACAAAAAAAAGTTTACCATTAGCCGTAGAAACGATTAATAAAAAAAAGAGATAGAGTTTTCAGTTGCAGGAAAAAAATTAGGTCATCTTACATCTAGTGACACAAAAAGCAAATCACAAATGCCAAAGCTCTTCCAGCTATAGCATTAGCAAAGGATCCCTGAAGGTGATGATTGTGGCAATTAACCACAGACAATAATACAACCTCTGAAAGCATGACAATATTATGTTTGCACTCTTAGGTTTCTCTGTGGCTCAGGTTCCCATTGTACATTTGTCTGACAATAAATAAACACACAACATTTTACACTTACTGATCCCTTCTCTATGACTCGGTTCAGCATTACAACCCCACTGCTTTTCTGTTCCCACACCATTTCCCAGAAGTGACCGCATGTATTCGGAAGTGGACCCTGTTGGAAACAGCAAAACTTTAATATATATATATGGAGAACAATGGCAACACAAAACAATGGAATAATTGAAATAAAAAATAGGCATGATACATGTATCATGTATAAGTATTAAAAACAATGCATTTGGGCATACAGCAGGTCACAACAGGTCACCAACCTTTCACACCTCACAGACCACTAAATTCATAATTTTAAATCAATTTTAAGACCAAACAAAAAATAAAAGTTATCAATAAGTCAAACTATTTGATGTAATTGCATAAACACATTAAAGAAAATACACAGGTCATACTTACCTAAAAGAGCATCTGAAAAATAAAACAATCGCATGAGAATCGTTATTTGCGGAGTGGGGTGACTGTTGTAATGGTGGAAACAATACTGAAGCGTACGGCTCGGCAGCGGTTGCCTCATACAACTTAATACTACACTGGCGTCACGCTCTGCCTCCCTTGTTTTTCCGTCTCTAGTACAGTTTGTGAATTTAGTGCAATATAAAAGTGAAAACTATCATTCAGAATATAATAATTTATAAGAATATTATTTTTGTTTTATTATTATTAAAATTTGAAAATGACAAATTATGTCCAAATTTTTCTGTGGACCACTGGCTGGTGACCACTGATCCACCAAACGAATGAGGCATGAAAAGATTGGCAAAGTTTTAGAAAACATAAATACAGTAAAACAATTACAGTTTCCCAATACAACTTTTATGCATTTGCAATGAGTTTTCAATACAATTTAGTCACAGATTCTGGTAAAATTATCCTCGCCAAATACATCACACAGATCCTGGAGGCACCCCCAACATAAGGGTTAAAGCTAGTGCATGCCTGACCATCACACCTATATGGCCTCCACGAAATTTTGAAGTGTGTCTGTGTCCATTTGTAACCTGAGGAACTTATGTGGGAAGAAGACCTGACTTCCAATGGTTCTAAAACATTCTATAGGTGATCAGTAGGGTTGAGGTCAGAGTTTGGTTTAAGTTACTCAAATTCTTCTACATCAAACAAGTCAAACCATGTCTTTATGGAGCTGGCTTTGTAGACATGAGCCCAAGCAGAATGAGTCAGATCTTTGTCATGCTGTCAGTTCAGTGCATAACAATTGTCAAATATGTTTTTTCTATTTTGTAGTTTTACCATTATCCTTTTTTTTGGGTTGAAGACAAAAATACTTTTGGCCATATATTGTTGGTAAACTTTAAAACATCTGGAATAAGCTCTAAACACTTTATAAAAGGTTGGCAAAATAAGTTTGCATTTCTGCTGGCTTTTAAATGTGTTAGGGGAAAAATGCTAGGAGATAATAAGAAACAAGGTCTCTTCTGCTAATAAAATTCTTGCTCTCTCCCCTAGCAATTATGTTGAATGCCTAGTTTCCTGCTGCTTTCTGTGGAATAATCCCATCCCTTAATTTAATATTGTGTTTAGGAATCAGTGGCTAGAACCACAGAATGCAGCGGAGGGTGAAGACATCTACCATTCCCCGAAGTGTATTAGGCTGCAGATTCTGCCTAGGGTCATAGGCTAGGTACATACATGAAATGGTTCTCGTCCAATAATCGGCTCAGGGCTGATATCGGAGAGAATCTTGCATGTGTACAGGGCTCGTCGTCCATCGTCCGAACGACTGCCCTGGCGCATCCACAGACGATGGACGACGAACGATAGTGATGGAGGTGAAGGGGGAGAGAGTGCAGCGGGGTTGCTGCTCCATCAGTCTTCCCCTCCCCGCTCCATAGAGCAGAACGGTGCCGTATGTACAGCACTCGTTCATGCATGGTGCAGTTGTTAGTCGTTGAAAAGGATCATGAATTTGTGTGTACATAGCCTTAGTTCTTAAAGACAGACTAGTTCAGATTTATCACATGGCAGAACGGTTTTAAAGCTTATTCTGCATATATTTTTTATTCCCTGGTTCATCGTGCAATGCTGTCATATCATGGGTGGCGGAAGGAGCTAGCAGGGGTGCTGTACATAGTTTACTGAAAATATGACAGAACATTGTGACAAGCTCACAGTGTGCATCAGAGAAAGTAACAAAATATTTAAGAATCTCATTAACATGGAGGGTTTCTTTTCAAGTAAAAAAGTAGCTTTAGAAAGAAACCCACCAGGACAGAAACATGGGAACTGCCACTGTCGCCTACCTGTGTTAGTATATAGCTGCGCTGAGCTTCTTCCATCTTGATCAAACTGGCATTAATGTAATCATTGTCTTCTCGGTGAAGCTTAATACGGCTGTGATCGACTGTGAGATTAAAAAAAAAAAAAAAAAATCACATTATAATGGGAATAAACAAATTAGTCATAGGGATAATCCCAAACACTCACTTAAAGGTATATTCTTTAAGTGTATCGAACCCCTGGATCCTGGAAATCACTGTCTATAGGACAATAAATGAAGGGAAACAAAATGTTATAAAGTGATCCCTTGAAAAGTTGGTAAGACGAAATCTTACTGCTCAGGTGACAACTGTCTAAGAAGGAATATATAATCATATTGGAGTAATGCCTTCTCACCTCCAGAACCGAAAGTGAAGGGAAATCCCACCTATTTGCAAAGGATTCTGATATTTGGAGATTGTCTAGGATCTTTGTTATTCTTTAAAGTAGATGTGAATTCAAATAATAAAACCTCCTACACATTTTACAAGAATACAAGATTATAATGACATTTTAAAATCATTTTCAGTATTTTAAAAATCTGCAGTTTTTATTTAAAGAAGGCACCGATGGCACCCACCTCAATGCAGGAACTGCAATTTAAGTGAGGATGGCGAGGGTCCAACCACAACCTGCTGGTTTGGATGGAAATGGAGAATGTAGGCCAGGGATATGTTGGAGAGGGATAAACTGAGTAAAACTCCTTCCTACACCCCCTAGATGTAAATGAACATTTCCCCTTGAAGCTAGCCCCAGGTGTTTTTTTAATTACTGGAATTCAGCTTTAAACATCTGCACCATAAAGGTTCCCCTGCACTGAATATTTGGTGAATATCAGATGTACTGATTTATAAAGACAAAAGTTAATGTTTCTGATCATTTGTCACCTTTTCCATGGTGGTGACAGGTTCACTGTCTGAAACTAGAGATATTCTCCAAGGCATATTAAATAATTATTGTATCTATCAGGATGAAGGTCAGGAGAACTTGCACCACCAGACAGGAATGGGGCTTCTTGTGCAAAATCCGCAGCAGGTGTGTAATGTGACGGAGACATAGGGATCATTAAAAAAGAGAAATCTGCTGATTCTTGGGGCCCTGTGATGTCCTTCTCCAGAGAACACTGCTTTCACATCATTGCAGGACAACACAATTTATAAACCTATTTACATACAGGCCTTGGACTTGCTCCAGTTTCCTGTGTATACACAATACATGTGTGGACATGATGAAAGGCTGCTTATTGTTGTCCTTGTTTGCACCGAGAGAAAGGACGGGTTGATAAGCAAATATCCTCTATATTAGGAAGGACTCTGATCAGCTTTAAATATTTATATCTGATTAGTGAAACAAGAAGCAGAGAGAAAGGGAGAGATAGTGCATTGGAAGTAGATCCACCCAAGCGAAGTAATGCAGGACTAGACAACATTTCAGATAAAGCAACTCTGTATTGACTAATCATAAAACAATGATAATGTAATGCAGAGAATGAAAATTGAGTAACATAGGGGCTTCCCTTCTGTTTATACATCCAGTAAATTTGGGTGGGGGGAATGCATGGGACCTGCAGGACCAAATACAATTCAGCATTCATAGTGTATCTCCCCTGATGTATTTGTGCAAAGCAATAAACAATTACAGATGTTCACTTCATTTACAAAGGAACATGGGGGAAGGTTTGGGGCAATGGGATTGCCAAATAATAAAAGGTTGTGCACATAATAGCGACGCAGATGTTCAATGGTTCAGTGCTGAAACTATGCAACAAGTAGAAGATAATCCAACGTGGCTTGACACACTTCTATAAGGTACCCTAGCCCCTAGGATTAAAGAGGCCACCCACCCATAAATGAATCTCCCCTACTTCCCCTGCACCAATTCACAAATTAGGACAAAAAGCAATTTTTATTCCTCCACCACTGGAGAGCAATTCAGTGTTAACACCTTTGCAGCAACATGGCCACCAGAAGAAGGACCATCCCATTCTGCAGCCCCGGAGAAGAGAAGATCAGGTGTGACCAAGGATTCAGGTAAGTAAAGGAGCTTTAAAAGTTTTCTTTTTTTACATAAGCCAAGTGATAAGTTGGAGGTGGTGGAGGTTGAAAGGTAGCGGGGCAGGCAGTTTCCATAAATCAGATTTTATATAATTCAAGTAGATTTAGACTACAGAACAACCACCATATTTGTAATTTTAAGCTTACCCCCCAAAGCTCAGCTGAGCCTAACGTTCAGCTTTACCTTACAATAGATTATGGCATTGGCATACAAACCACTATATTTCTGGCACAAAAAAAGGATCAGCTCCATTCCGTTTTATGGGTCAACCCCTAAAATCCTGTTGACGTTATTCCTGTTCGCAATGGCTGAACATATAGAAAGTTCTTCCACCTTTATCACACAAACCTCAGTTTTTCCCACCTGCCTACAAAAGAGTTAAACACTGACCACTAAATTTAGTTGGCCCAATAAGTGAAAGTGCACTATACTCACATGGACTGACGTCTCTATAGCGATTGCGGGACTTGTTCTCGGGCAGTCTCGCCACTTTGCACGGGAAATCGCTAGCTTCATGTCGGATTTCCTGCAAGACAGAAGTACGGGAAGCAGTTAGAATCCCTGGAGGCATTAGGTACCAATGATAAAGTAATTGGGCTGTCCCCCCCGAGCTCCCCGCAACATGTAATCTGCTTTCCTTGGCAGCGAGGGATTTGCTAGTTTTGGCAGGAATATCTCTGAAAGGAGGTTACAATTAAACAGGAACTATTTCGGGTAACATTAGATATTCCAGACAAGGAAAAGAAAGATGCTTATCAGTGAATCTACGGGAAACATTGATGACCTACTGAATAAATCAACCTGGCTTAAAGACAAAGAAACAGAGAAATATCTAAAGAAAAAAAATGGGTTTGAGTAAAGAATAACAACCAAACCATCTCTTGTACAGTGATCATTTGTAGATTAATATTATTCCTTCATAAAATCACAGAAAACAGATTTTATTAATGCAATAAATATACTTAATAATCCTATTTACTTCCTTTAAAAGATTTTTGTGCTTTTTGGAAGTTTATTGAGAAGAAGCTTTGAATCTTAATACTTCATTTGGTTAGCCTTTGGGGTCAGTGTTATGATCTGGGGTGCCTGTATGGGTAAGGTTATAATTTGGGGTTCCTGTGGGGTCAGTGTTATGAGCTGGGTTGCCTGTATGGGTAGTGGTATGATTTGGGGTTCCTGTGGGGGCAGTGTTTTCATCTGGGGTGCCTGTATGGGTAGTAGTATGAACTGAGGTGCCTGTGGGGACATTGGTACAATCTGTAGTGCCTGTAGGGGCAGTGTTTCGATTTGGGGTGCCTGTATGGATAGTGTTAATATATGGGGTGCCTGTAGGGGCAGTGTTTCATGTTGGGGTGCCTGTATGGATAGTGTTATAATCTGGGGTGCCTGTGGAGGCAGTGTAAGGACCTAGGGGGCCTGTGAGCACAGTTTCATGATCTGGAGTGCTTGTGAGGGGGGGCAGTTTAAGAGTCTGGGGTGTCTGTGGAGGCAGTGTTATGACCTAGGGGCCAATTGTATGATTTGGTATACCTGTGGAGGTAGTGTTATGATTTTGGGTTGCATTAGTTAGTCAGGTCTAGGTTCATTGTGTGCCCAAAAATTCAGCTGACTCCCCAGATATATTGAATGACCAGGTTTCTCCATCATGCAAGTTTTTTCTTCTCTGGTGACATGGACAAATTCCAAGATGGCAATGCCAGAATTTATCAGGCTCAATTTGCAAAAGGTGGGTCCAGGGACCCTGAGACATCATTTTCACACACAGATTGGGTACCACAGAGTCCAGACCTTTGCCCTGTTGAGAAACTTTTGGGGTTGCAGAAAACTTTACACAGCGGTCTGACTTTCCCATCATCAATACAGGATCTCGCTGAAAAATGAATTTAACTCTGTGTGAATATTTTATTTAGTTATATTTTATTTATACATTGTGTCGGGTACAGGCGCAGGTTGCTCTTCTTCCTAAAAGAACACTCTATAATCTTAGTCCGAGAAAGAGTTAAGCCAACAAGTAAAGGATGTTTGCGGAAGTGAAGGCAAGCTTCTTCCTCCCATAGGGTGACTGGTGCGTCATTTATGCAAATCGTGACCTGTAAGGGAAGCATATCGGAGAAGGATGAGGCTGAAGCAGGAAGATTGGGCAAACCGCAGATTTTCTGCAAAGTGCAATGTCAGCTGCTGCTCTCGACTGCAGGGTATGCTCATTGACACAAGACTACAACGTCTCCGGGCCTTACTTGTGTCTTATAGAAAGCATTGCGGTCTAGAAAAATACAAGAAAAATTCTTGAGATTTTCTAACTAGCAGAGAAGGTCCTATGTCTAAATATAACCTCAATTCTGAACCTCGGGGGAGATGCTAATGTGCAATTTAACTGATCTCCAGAACCAATTATATGGACTCTCATAGCAAAGGGCTATTGAGTTTCTGCGTGACAGCACTGACTAGTCTTGTCACTTGGAGTGTGCCACATACAAACAGGTAGGTAGGTGGGCATATGCTCCTGGAGATAGGTAGAGAAAAGCAAAGCTTAATGGGCAAAGCCACAAGTAATGGAAGGTCCGTTGTTTCTTTGCCCACCTCCATTATCATGGCTTCTTGATTACTGCCTGCCCAGTTTAACGGGCAAAGCCACAGGTAATGGAAGGCGTACCGTTTTGTTGCCCACCTCCATTGTATCATACCTACTTGATCATGGGCTGCACGGTGGCACAGTGGTGAGTGGTGTGGTGAACACTATCTGCATGGAGTTTGTAGGTTCTCCCGGTGTTTGTGTGGGTTTCCTCTGGGTACTCCGGTTTCCGCCCACATTCCAAAAACATGTAGTTAGGCTGATTGGCTTACCCCAAAATTGACCTTAGACTGAGGTAATGACATATGACTATGGTAGGGACATTAGATTGTGAGCTCCTTTGAGGGACAGCTAGTGACATGACTATGGACTTTGTACAGTGCTGCGTAATATGTTGGCGCTATATAAATACTGTGTAATAATATTAATAATGGCCTGTTCATCTACAATATGTTAGGAAAGTTCACATTTCTTAAATACTTTACCAAGTGCACATAGGGTCCCTGTTCCTCCTAACAGTGATTTGTACATGCGGTACATACAGAAGACACTATATCAGGTTTAAACTGCCAGGAATGTGCACTGCAGCTTACAGCCCTCAGCTTACAGGGCACAGCAGAGATTTCTAAAGATAAAAACTTTTTTGTTTAGTCCCAAAACTTTAAAATATGTCTGATTGCAGACAGTACTGCTGGAGAGCAGCAAGTTCCAGCACGTACCTGTAGGCCGGTCATCATCGGATAGCACGGAATGCAGCAAGCATTCCAAAAATCCTCCATGGAGTACCAGGCTATGAATGGGATTTATTTTCACTTCTTGTTACGTCAAATAAGCAGGAAACAACATTGATTAACTACTACAGAGAACTCCAGAATGTTTACTATGTGATCAAGTTTGTATTTTACTTCTATGCTACTTAGGGGGTCTAAGAATATCGAAAATTGGGGGTCTAAGAATATCGAAAATTGGGGGTCCCAGGACAAAGGCATTCGGGGATCTAAAAAACAAAGCAAAAATGCCCTGGTACATGGGGGGGGGGTCCCAGAACACTGATAATGGGGGTCTAAGATAATAAACAATTAGAAGTGTCAGAGAGTTAAAAACCAAAGCAATGGCACAATGATAACGGGGGTCTCTGAACAAAGACACACTGACACTCAAGGGTCTCAGAGCAATGACACCGACATTTGGAAATCCCAAAGTAATGACACACGGACACTTACGAGGTTACAGAACAATGATACACTGGCAGATGGGGGTGCCAGAACAAAACAGACTGCTATCAGTGGGTCCAGAACAAATATACACCACTTAGGGGTCCCCAGAACATTGACACCTGGGGATCCCAAAGCATTTGCCAACTGATATCCACTTCTTGGATTGGGATACAGACTCAAGTGAATCTGTTTAATTTTCCTGAGAAAAGTGACTTATCTCAGACAGGCAACCAACTGCCCATTTTGGACGATGGGGAAGGACAAACTAGAACCTATGCATACGAGGCGACCATGTCTAGAGCCTCCCCATCCTCAAAGATCTGCAAAATAAAAGCTTTTATTCCCCCTAACAGCTTAAGGAAATAGTGTCAGCAAGTTGCAAATGCCCTTTAAACAGCATGAACGGTTACTGGAAGTCAGCTGGAAATTACAACAACGGAGTCTTTTAAGTAGCACATTAAGGGGAGGCTTCATTGTGTTACTATTCCTGGAAAGCAAATCGCTCAATACAGATTTACATCTATTATAGAGCGGTCTCCTGACAGCTGTGCTCACTGGGTCCTTGGTGCACGAACGCCTATCAGGAAGCCATCAATAAAGAACATCCATAAGGGTTTTTTCTTTTTACACACACACACAAACATAAATCGTATATATGTGCCCTTGTCATCTAAATGCCCCTTTTACACATCACGGTCACATGATGCCCCAGTACTACCGTGTTTCCCCGATGATAAGGCAGGGCCATCAAATAAGACAGCCCCCCCTTTTTAGGGAAAAATGAAAAATAAGCCCCCCCCCCCCCCCCCGCAAATAAGCCACCCACCGATTACTTACCAGAATCGGGTGGTACGGTGGGTGACTCCGTGTGTGGTTCCTCCGTGTGTGCCGCGCCTCTTCATGAAGAGGAAGTGACAGGACTGCAGTGCGCGCACGTGACTCCGCCCAAGCAAACACAGGCAGCTTCCCTCATCCCTCCCTAACGGAGACTGCAGGAGTTTGTTCAGGATTTCAGACAGGTTTTTTTTTGCTGTGAGCAATACCACTCTATATACGGTAAGCTTTAGAATGGGACATTAAATGGTACAGTATATTATTGATTACAGTAGAAGGGGACAATGATTGGCACAGATTGATCAGAAGGGGACAATGATTGGCACATGATTGATCTGAAGGGGACAATGATTGGCACATGATTGATCTGAAGGGGACAGGAATGGCACATGATTGATCAGAAGGGGACAATGATTGGCACAGATTGATCAGAAGTGGACATGAATGGCACATGATTGATCAGAAGGGGACAATGATTGGCACAGATTAATCAGAAGTGGACATGAATGGCACATGAACAATAACTGTGTACTGTAGTCTTCTTCATGGGTAAATAAGGCATCCCCCTGAAAATAAGCCCTAGAGCATATTTTGGCCTTCAAAAAAAATAAGACAGTGTCTTATCATCGGGGAAACAGGGTATATCTTCCCATTAAGAGATTTCGGAAAGTGATCACATCATTGCTTGCATGACATGGACACTGCCTATTGGCTGTCCAGTGGCAGGGTCCTCCATGAATACAAAGGAGAAGACTTTACCGGCAATGGTAGCGCCACTAGAAGACTAGATTGTGCAGGTGCATCTGCAGTGCTGGAATACCTATCCTAGCACCAGAAACAGCATCACAATATACTAAATCATGCAGGATAGGTTAGAGAAATTTAAGCTTTAAGTGGGTGCTCACTCCCAAAACAGCTTCCACAAATGCAAAGCTGTGACTAGCTCATTACTCAGCAATGCTTTGAGCAGTACTTGTTCTGTACTGCCGTGTTTCGATTTTAACATGGCCTGCAGCATTCAGGTGGAGCCGGCCTGTTCATCGCCCCAGCCTCCGCCAGGAAGGGTTTGGACGGTCAACGGGGAGCTTTTCGAAAGCTGTGTAGACGAAGCATAAAAGTGCCTTGCAGCTACTTTCCGACATCCTGCGTCCTGAAGACTGGATGCATTCACCTAAAAATTCTGACTGCTGCAACACAAGTCGAAGAGCTACCATCCAAAACTATATTGAATAGGAAGGGGAATGGCTTCTCTGAACTTTTTTTATATATATATATATATTATATATATATATATAATACTGCTGTGTGAGGAGAGATTCCCACACTTCACCAAGACATAAAATCAAGTCTAGTGAGGTCACAGAGAGGCACCAATGTCAGACCAAAAAGCTAGGACAATGGCAGCTACTACAGCAGCAGAAGGGTTATTAATATTATTAATATTATTATTAAACAGGATTTATATAGCGCCAACATATTACGCAGCACTGTACATTAGATAGGGATTGCAAATGACAGACGAATACAGTGATACAGGAGAGGACCCTGCCCTGAAGAGCTTACAATCTAGTAGGTGGGGGAATTTCACACACAATAGGATGGGAGATAAGGGTTTGGTCTAAAACACAATCCCTGCCTGCAGCAAACTTGATAAATTATGTTATGGGATTGAACTTCCTGATCAGTCCCACCACCATCAGAGCAGGCAAAAAAAGGTTTGCAAGATATTGGGATTCATAAAGTGGCAGGGATTGTGGGCTAGGATTAAACTTAAGCAGGGGGTGGAGGTTGAACTTGGGCAGGGGTTTAATATTGACCTAGGGAGGGGTGGGGTTTACTATTGACCTGGGCAGGGGTGGTGGTTTAACCAGGGCAGGGGTGGGGTTTACTACTGACCTAGGCAGGGGTGGGGTTTACTATTGACCTGGGCAGGGGTGGGGTTTATTATTGACCTGGGCAGACTTAAACCCCCAGATAAAGCTAGGGCTGCAAATTCAAAGGTTTCCACATAAAGACAAGCATCAATCTGACTAATACAGGGTCACTAAAGGACGCAGGACTTTCATACTCTTAGCTGGGAACCATTTCCAACCAAGTCAGGATCACTTTAATGTGCGTCAGCAGGATTAACTGCTAGATCTGACAGCTGATCACAATCGCTGCTTGCAATAGCTTCCTTGGCTTGCCCCGCACTTCTGCCAAAAGAGTTCTGAATGAAACCAAAGAGGAAGGGGGTAGAGCAAAACATTTCCAGCGAAGTGAAAAATGGGCTGTGATACAAGAGGAATAGAGCGAAGAGCGTGCATTCCACAAGCACACAATCAGCTAGAATAGCAGGGCTCTCACCTCTGACAGAGCAAGCTCAAACTTGTTTTATATACAAGGGAATTTTGGATGCTGTCCAATGTTTGCAGAAGTTTCTCTGTAAGCGTATAAAGAAACAAATCACGGCCAGGAGCTGAAAACTTCACAATGGCATGGAGTGTTTAAAAAGAATGCTAACATGATAAAATTCTCTATGCCCATGGACATCAGTCAGCTCCACATCATCATTTCTGCAGAGATGGCCCAGCACTGGATGTGTTGTCCGGTAGCAATAGGAATGCACCATGGAAGGTGGCTACATCTTGCATTTGGTAGAAACATGCAGAGCCCCCCTATAAAGGAAGTGCAAATTCAGTGCTCAACCCAGAAAATTTTTTAAGCCGGGTGGGAAGAAATTGTAGGTGGGTGGCAGCCCCTGTATTGTGACCAAACTCTTTAGTAACCACCCAAAAACAGCTGGGTGGGTGCTGAAAAGTGCCGGGTGGTGCGCCCAGCTAAAAGGGCTTGGGGAGAACCCTGAAATTTATTTTATTGCATATACGATACAAAATTGCTGCTGGAAGGTATAGTGATCACCACATCAGAACCCTCTGAAATGTACCTAGGGCCACAGGATTTTTTTTTTTTTGCATAGTTTAGGTAATACTTTTACCTCTGTCTGGTATAGGAACTTTTCCCATATATAAGATACATAATAAAAAATCAGAAGTAAGACTGGCACTTTTGTAACAGTCACAATAGGTGTACCAACATTGGAGGCAGGATCTACCTGCCTCCAATGTGACAATGTGAACCAAAATATGACTTTTCATGGATGACTTTTTCATGCAAAAATTAAAATTTTTTTTGGAATCCCCTCAGTCCTGGAATACACTGGTATGGAGGAGGTTATTCATGTTTTTTGGAATTCCCCTGCATTTGGAGTTTAAAAAATGGAGCAAGCGTGTTCCAGGGTTCTGGGAGCTCACCGAAGCCTCATGCAGTGTTCTCCCCGGCTCCTTTTAGTGGGGTGCACCACCCAGCATTTTTTTAGTAAACCACCTGGCTGCTTTTGGTTGGTTACTGAAATGTTGGGTCACAACTGAAGGGATGCCACTCGCTTTCAGCTTTCCCCCACCCAGCTAAAAGAAACTTCAGGGGAAAATACTGCACGAGTATATAAGAGAGCCGGTGGTGGGATGGCACAGAAACAAGTGACAAGATCCTGCAATGCCACAGGCTGTCGAGCATGCTTGCCGTTGGAATAAGATGACTTTTGTAGATTGCATTATTTCGATGGTGGAATCTGTTTACTGATTGGCTTGTTGTCTAGCAGAGCCCCTGGACTGTCCAAGGATGTACTCTAAGCAGTAACCTCATTTGTCAAGGTTGCACTGACGCAGATGACAAGGTAGACAGATGGGCAGGGGCAGATTTAGAAGGTCAATGACACATCCTGAGGAAATGGGTGTAAGGCAACGGTACCACATAGGAAGGGAGGGGTGACTGGGAAATAAGGAAGAGGTCAGGCAAGTTTCGTGAATTTGGGAAATAAGAAATGCAACATCTGCAATGGCTGGCCCTTGACAGTCCTTATCGATACATCTGGAGGCTTTTTGTTTTAACTCCACACAATAAATGCTGCAGAAAAAAAATACAAGTGCAGAAAGAAATGCAAAGCAGCGAATTAAATTCTGTTATTTATTCTGCAGAAAAAGAATCTTGCTGATCGCAAGTGTGTGTGTGTTTTTTTTCTGTTTGTTTACAAAGAATAAAAGTGAAATACATTAAAAAAAGATATTTTGACAACAGCCAACATCCTCCCTATGAAACTCATTGCCTACTCTTTGGTCGGGCAGAATTAAACAGAATTCTGGTGTTAAAAACAGGATATGGTTTTCAAATGACGAGATACTTTGCTAAATATAACCGGTTATCACATGTACCACCTTTCCTTATAATGGGGAAGCGGATGATATGCAAAGCTAGCTCAAGGTACCTTCTGTGCATAGCTCCTCCAGCAACACAACAATGCATTATGGGCACTTAATTATTAACGATCCAAAAGTGGGTCAAGGAACCGATTTTGTGCTGAGCTCAGCTTATTTGCATATTGAAGCTCCTCCCAGGCTCAGAATAAACCAATAATATGAAGGCAGAAATATTTTAACTTATACAAACCTCTCGAATATCATATTAAGTTAATGTCACTTCAAGTCATTTTAAATCTGCAGCTTCAAAAACAATCTTAGGAGATCCTGGAACTTTATTTGGATTCTTCCTGTAACCAGCTGACAATGTTCTGTCCTAGTTTTTCAAATGTTCTCCTGCGTTGTCACCCTGTGGCTGCAAGTAGGATATAAGAGATGCAGCAAAACATGGCGATGGTTCAGTTTGGGGTCACATCTCCTTTAAACGATCTTTTCAGCCCATGACATTAGATTATTTGGTGTAAACATGAATCCCCAATGCCGGCATTCTCTCATGTTACAAAGTCTGTTCTCCATGTTTTGTTTTGTAAAGAACCGGCTTTAACCTTCAACACTTTCCAAGTAAAAAGGCTGTGAAATCTCTTCCCTGGAAATACGTTCTGCTACGCTACAGCTTATCAGAAATAAAAAAGGGAACAAATGCAGCATTGAGCCAGTAGCATGGCGGCCCTGGGCTCTGCACCCGGGGATTCTTAGAAATTAAATTCGCAGCAGAAGAGATTCACGCTAAAATTATCCGCCGTTCCCGGCTCTTCTATATTGAAGTATCGGCTTGCTCTGCAGTATGAGAGGAGGAATTACGCTCGGGTATCGTGGCCGGGATAACTCGATGGATTGGTTTACAGGGAAAAGTGTGCTCAGCAATGTTTGTATGTGAACACAAAACACATTAGTGACCACAGTGACAACACTTTCTCAGAAGAGACGTTATTATATCATACTCACTGCATGCAGATTTTAGTCTTAGCCTAGGATAGTAAATGACACATTGAAGTAGATGAATTCCCAAAGTGAGGGGCATTTAGGTAGATCATAAAGTATTTTATCCTGCAATGGCTGCATGGTATATAGGACGGTGGCAATGGTGGAAGGTCCATGTGCCGGCGCTGTTGCCTACAAAGATATGTGATAAGGTGACAACATAGGAGGGCATCCAGGGGACAGAGAAAGGTTGCGTACATACATCTAATAATGGAGATGTATCATCATGCTTGTCTTAGGCAAAAATCTGGCATGAGAACAAAGGTCCTCCGACGTAGTTTATCAATCTGTCCTGGTGGATTCATGAGCGACCAATTGGGAACTACCGCTTGGCACTGCTATGGAGGAGAGCACAGCAGGGTGCCGCTTGCTCTTCCTTCCTCTTCACCTTTCCATAGAACAGAACGACCCTGGAAAAATTATTTCCATCTTTGAGGGCTGAATGAAGGAGGGTTTCAATGTTAGGATGAATTTCCTTTTTTAATCGGAACTAAAGTCTTTACAGAATACAGGATGAGGCAGGTGGCTATGGAGAAAGGGACAGGCGATGTCCCTTTTGCATAATCGGCAATCATGGCTTCCCAATCACGTGGTGAATGGATGATCTCTGGCACATTACGGTCATTCAAGATGGCCAAAGATTCGTCTCTAGGAAGGAGAAAAGAAGGAAAATGGCGGCACCATGTGCAGGTTTAATTTACTCTAAAGCAGACCTATCATTTTATAATAGCTAATAAATGCAAGTACCTGAATGTACCCCATGGCCTGGGGAGACATTCTGAATAACACAAGCCACCGATCAAAGCCCGGCTATATCCAGGAATGGGAAGTACGAATTCCGGACCTGGAAAATGTGCTGTCCTAACAGCAGCCATTGTTTCCAGGGTGGTAAAGTCTCGTTAATGTCTGGATCTAAAATTAATCACACCGGGTAATGACTCACAAGATGTCCGTCAGATGGCTGTATGTGGCATTCACCTACCTTCTGCAGGACAGTTACATAGAAATAAAGGATGTTAGAGTAAAACAATGAATACTGGAATATACGTAAACTGTTCGGACTGGCTTGGTGTTCTCTGTACAGCACTGCGGTATATGTCAGAGCTATAGAAATGTATAGTGTGTGACTGTGGGGGGACATTAGAGTGTCAGCTCCTCTGTACAGAGACTGATGGGACTGGCTCAGTGTTCTCGGTACAGCACTGTGGTATA
>NC_092863.1:2618411-2631179 GCF_032062135.1 Pyxicephalus adspersus | reverse complement strand
ACATTAGAGTGTCAGCTCCTCTGTGCAGAGACTGATGGGACTGGCTCAGTGTTCTCTGTACAGCACTATGGTATATGTTAGAGCTATACAAGAAGAAAAAAAAAAGTTTGGCACTGAGGTGGGAAAGGACGAAGCTCCGAATAGTAAGCCGGATGTCCACAGTCTGTTTATTGGTGACATGCTGGAATTTTTTCCATACTCAGCATTTTTTCCCAGAATATACAACACCATCCCAACCTACCCCTCTCCCATATTGCAGCCGACGGGCACAGCTTTCTTGTGGGAAATATGACAGGGACTCTTCTGTTGTTCAGCGATAAGAAAGCCAGGAACCAGAAAGAGACATTAGCTGGACTTTATAATTATCACACACAAAAGTTATATTGAGTTGTATTGTAAAGAGCACCTGTCACCTTGCTTTGCATATGACAAACCAAGATATGGGTTGAACTACACAGGAACGTTTGTGAGAATTTCTACAGAATCTGTGGACGTGACAGTTTATCTACAAAACTGTCTTCGGGGTGTGAACCAAATCAGTGACACAAAGCACAAGAATTATCTCTATAATAGCTTGACAGATTGTCCCTGCAAAAGAAAGATTAGGGTTGATGTGCAATGGGCCGAGCAGCAGATATATAAATCCTTGCTAAATGCAATTAGAGAGAGATCTTGCTTGTGAAGCCTATCTAATGCAGCTTCCTGTGATGGCGTGACAACAATGATAAAACCTTGCATTCAGAGCAGAGTTGTCACTCTCACGTAGGCTTGTCCTGCAGTGGGATGAGATGTTGCAGGGGGCGTGGCTATCACCAGCATAACAGCTGATTGACAAGCTTGCAAACCTGTCAATCATCACCTGGCCACACCCAGTCCCACCCACTGCTTGCCAGATTGACAGCAGAGCCTCTGCTGTTGAAGCCTTGTGAGCTGCAGTGTCTGGTAGGGGGGAGTAAGAGATACAAATGAAGGAGAATTTGGCTCGGGGAAGGCCAAGGAGGTGTTTAGCTCTAATTTATAAGTAGTACAGCTACAGAAAAGTCTGCAGAATTCAGGCACCGGTCAGTCCAACCTAAGAGCTAACGTGCAGGAGACAGGAAATTCTGATTTCACCATAATGATAAAACGTAAAAGGAAAGCAGGGAAAGCAAACTGCTGCAGCTTTTAAGTGAAACTTAAGTAAACAGAGACTAAAAAAAGGCAAGGCACCCCTAGCTTATAGTGAGAGCACAGGGTCCTGTTCTCAGCGGCGTACATCCTCTCCCACGCACTGGGCAGATGTCAGACATCCTGCGGTACTCTCTCTCTCTCACAGTCACACTTTGCAGACATTCAGGCTCAGTCATGTCAGGCATCACCCTGATTTCACTCATGACATAAAGAAAAAAAGAGGCAAAGGTTGTGGTGTGTCATAGAAATAAGGTGAACCACAGGAGAATGCATACACCTGGGTTACACGCACAGTCTGCAGGAGCAATGCTTTGCCAGTAACCGTCTCAGCTGTAAGTAAGGGATGTCTATAAATAAAGAGAAATAGTATAACACAATCACTGTGAACTAAATAAAAAAAGTTACATGACCTGCAAAAGAAAATGTTCTGTAATCTTTGGTCTCTCTGCAGAGGTCTGACAAACCCCAGCTGGGTCACAGCTTGCCCATTGAAGGGCTATAGATCTAACTTTCCTGTGTCACCTCCACTATAGACTGTGAGTAGGCAATACTCCAGTGCAGATGCAAATTCCCTACCATACAGACAAGGTATCACCTGCCTCTGCAGCCACCCAACACCTGAATATCAAATGAAGAAATAATTATATTGCAGCAATGGTCTACAGTGTTAAACCAAGAATTTTTTTTTAAGCCAGGTGAAAAGAAATTTTAGGTGGGTGGCAGTCACCAACTTATCAGCAACCTCCCGAAAACAGCCGGATCATTACTGATAAGTGCCGGGTGGTACGCCCGGCTAAAAGGGTCTGGGAGTACACTGGTCTATGATCTGTGACTGCTCTCACCTGAACTTTTACATTTGGACACCTGCACATCAGTCATAGCAGGGATTTACCTAGCATTGCAAGTGAATATGAAAATGCCAAGGAGCGGGTTAAAGCCATTTCTTGCTAGGCTATGTGCCTTTCATTGCATTACAGGAAAGCGTCTTAGCAGCTGCTCTGATTCTAATGGGTTTGTATTAATCAGAAGATTCTTTGCCAAGGCAATGACAAGCAAAATATATTGGGGGCATAGGACAAATGGGGGGCTGTCTTTGTATATGAGGAAACTAGTTTTCAATGACCAGCAGGGTTGGAGTCACGGATTTGAAACAAGTCAGACTTACCTATAAGCAGGCTTGTTTCAAGTAAGCGTCACAATGAATTGAAGTCGGAGAATAAACATGACAAAACTAGAATTAGCAGAGAACGACGTGGCAATGGTAGTCTATATCACTCTCTTAACACAAGCTGATAAAATCAATGCACTTGAGCCTTCTGTAGCTTTGCTTATGGCGCATTATCACGGCTGTAATCATGACAAGGCAGAGAGGATTCTGGGAATCGTATATTCTTGGCATTGGATGGCTAGCAAATATTACGGAGAATTCTGGGCATTCTGTAATTTAAGTTACAGAGTAACCAAGATATTCTTGGAAACCCATGCCTATGGTTCATTAGAGTCATTGGGGGCGATTTAATGAAGAATAAATGCTGTTCAAGGGATCCTGCAAGCAAATGGTCTATTTTTAAAATTTCTTTGCAGGTGATTGGGTAATCTTTGCACTGTAAATTTTTAACATATTCACTAAGCTAAGTGAATTATCGATTGCAGAGTAATAATTCAGCTCAGTGTAAACTTTTTTTTTTTACTAAGTCTTTTCTAGTAAAAGCTCCAATGTGTAAAGGACAGACAGGATTCTAGGTATCCTATAACTATAGTTCAATAAAGTCAATATGTACAGAGTGGAGATGATTTCAGGTATATTATAACTTTGTTTTATGAGATTCAGTGTTCACAAGCTGTGAAAAAAACGGTGATTCAATGGTGTCAATGGTAAAACAAGGCAGAGAGGATTCTGGGTAAAATATAACAATGGTTCATTAGTATCAAGGTGAACACAACAGAGAGGAATCTAGTTATCCCAAAGCTATTGTTCATTAGAGTCAATGGGTACAAGGAAGAGAGATTTCTGAGTTTTGTATAGCTATGGTTCATAGGGGCCATTAGGTAAAATACAGAGAGGATTCTGGGTATCCCCAAACTATGGTTTATTAGTTTCAATGCATACACGACAGAAAGGATTCTGAGAATCCCACAACTATGGTCCATTGGAGTCAACAGGAATGGGGCAGAGAGGATTCGGAGTATCCTACAGCTATGTTTTATTGGGGGATTATGGGCACAAGGCAGAGAGGATTTTGGGTATAAAATAGCTATGGTTCATTAGTGTCAAGGTGTACACGAAAGAGAGGAATCTAGGTATCACAAAGCTATGGTTATGTAGAGTCAATGGGTAAAAGGAAGAGAGATTTCTGGGTATTATATAGCTATGATTTATAGGGGTCAACATATAAAATACAAAGGGGAGTCTGGGTATCTCAAAGCTTTGGCTCATTAAGGTCAATAGGTACAAAGCAGAGAGGATTCTGGGTATTCCAAAGCTATGGTTCATCAGACTGAATAGGTATGGGGCAGAGAGGAATTATGGGTATCCTATAGCCATGTTTGATTAAAAACAAGGCCGAGCAGATTCTGGATTTCCCATAAGTATGGTTCATTGGAGTCAACGGTAGTGGCCAGACAAGATTCTGGGTATCCCATAGTGGTGTTCTCTCCAGCGTACCACCAAGCACTTTTCAGTAACCACCCAGCTGTTTTTGGGTGGTTACTGAAGACTTGGGTCACAAAAAACTGGCTGCCACCCGCCTACAATTTCTTCCCACCCCAATTAAAAACATTTCTTGGTTGAACACTGCATAGCTATAGTTCATTAGTCAATAGGTACAAGACAGAGAGGATTCTGGGTATCATACAGATATGGATCATTGGGGTCAATAGGTACAGGAGAGAGGATTCTGGGTATCGTACAGATATGGTTCATTGGGGCCAAGAGGATTCTGGGTATCGTACAGATATGGTTCATTGGGGCCAAAAGGGACAGGACAGAGAGGATTCTGGGTATCATACAGATATGGTTCAAACTAATAGCTTTGGTTCATTGGAGTTAAAGGGTAGAGGGCAGGGAGGATTCCGGGTACCCAATGACTCCAGCTCTAGACAAGCACTGATCTATTGCAGACCGCCAGCAGCTTGTGCGCTGTTTTGTCTCCTTTCCACATCCCGTGACCACATGTGCAGAATAAGTTTGGGTTCTGACAAAGCCGAAATGTTGCTTTCACTAGAAAACACTTCTCTCCTTTTTAGCAGGACCATTGGAGCATAATGGAAAAATACAGGCTGACAAAAGCGTGACATGGAAACCATGCACCAGAAATCAAAGTGTACCTGTCTACTAGCAGACACAACAGCTCGGAGTACTGTGCAACACTCAGATATGTTCTCATGTATTCTGCACACTTCTACACTACAGACATCCTTGTGCAGGGTGAATCTGAAGGAATACCAGTGAATGGTCCTACAATAAAGCACCTCCAGAATGTCTTATTTCCAGAAGCAGGTAAGGGTTTGGTAAAATCTTTGCTTTATATTTACCTGAAAAGTATTTAATTCTCAAACAGCACTGAAATCTTTAGTCAACAGCAACATAAAGCTGATAAATGCCGATAATACATCGCAAATAAAGGCAGATTGGTAACCACCAATTAGCTGCATGCTGATAGGAGAAGTGAGCACAGAGAGATGAGCTTATCGCTGTGCTGCTTTTCCTTTATTGTCCAATCACAGTCTTAGGGTGACTTGGGGAATTCTGCCTTGCGGCTACTTCCTGAACCTCAAAGGGGTAGACTAATCTTATGATGGAAACAAGGGCAGGGTTCTCCCTAGGCCCTTTTAGCTGGGTGCACCACCCGGCACTTTTCAGCACCCACCCGGCTGTTTTTGGGTGGTTACTAAAGGTTTTTGGTCACAATACAGGGGCTGCCACCCACCTACAATTTCTTCCCACTGGCTTAAAAAAATTTCTGGGTTGAGCACTGAAGGGGGTTAGCTTTTTACCTTCAGTCCATAATGCCCAGTGGCATTTGTCAGATTCCCTTCCTGTCAATAGTCAACATTATGGAGACATAAACAGAAGTAGGGGTTTTAACCTTTAATATTTTACTTTATATACACACAATGCATGCTCACAAAAAGAGGGGCAGTTCTGGACCTGCTATACAGATGCTACAGAAATGCCAATCTGTTCCTGGTCTGAGCTCCGCCCCCTCCATAAACTTAAAGTAACACACACTTCACCCACGCTAAGAAGTTACACAGCATGGACCAATCAGACGTTAGATCAGGGCTGTAAAGTTTGCAAAACTCTTTCATCTGATGAATTGAAGTGGCTGAACAAACGAGGCCTCCAAAGACAACCCGGAGCTGTAAAACATCCAAATTAAAGAGCTCGGTCTGCTTCAAAGGCTGACGAGGCCAACAAACTAAATATCCCAGCCCTGCGGTGTCTCTGGGCTCACCCCGCGTGTCTATAGATCTGCCGGAAATATCTGCCCTGTGTGCAGGCCTGGACACGACTCTTGTACATCTCTCCATTACTGGAGTGACACAGGCATCCAACATCTTCATGAGCCGGATTAGGATGGCCTCAGGTTACCCAGCTCAACCAGGAAAATCCAGAATAGACAAATGGCTGAGCAGTCCTGCCATTCAGGGAATAAGGAAAGGATTTGTGCTGAAGACAGACTGCTGGAACTAAAGGTGACCCCGAGTCACAGGGATAATGTTCATTAGATCAGCGTTGTCACATTATCCTCCGTTCCTGAATATACCAGGGATTTCCAATGACTGTGAGCAACATTCAAGTTCAGCAAGCCTTCAATTACTTTCACTTTTATCCTTCTCTTGCTGTCCCCCGAGAAGATCACTATTAATAATATTAATATGCAGGATTTATATAGCGTCAACATATTACGCAGCGCTGTACATTAATTAGGGGTTGCAAATGGGAGATACAGACAGTGACAGAGGAGGAGAGGACCCTGCCCTGAAGAGCTTACAATCTAGGAGGTGGACTATAATATTCAAAGTTTCTAGATAAGTTACCTGGAGACACCGTCCCTCTACACACAGAATTATATAAAAGAATGCCGATTTTGGTTATTTTAAATAGATAAAAAAAAAGTATTATATAATTTGACAATCTCTCAAAATACAATACATCCCGGACAATATATAAGATTGTTCATCTCATACAATATTGTAAGATTTGTTTTGGGCAACGAAATTGGCACTAGACAGTGTAAAACTAACTGTAACAGGCAATATATGGGTTAACAACAGTATCCACAAGAGGAAATCAGAAAGTCATAATAGCCAACGCGTTTCGCCCGACGTAGGCTTCCTCAGGGGTAAATGCGCAGAAAACTGTTATACTATCTATACAACCAAAGTTAGAGAAGCTCTTTAGGGGTAACTAGTAGAACATTAAACTCCTAGAGGTGGTTTTAATGAAGATTCACCATAGGATGACAGTAACATGGACTATTGTTGGAGTGATGGCAATTCATTGTCTGCGGAGTTGCAGGAAAAACTTGTGTACCTGAAGTCTGCAAAATTGTACAGCCAGCAGCACTGACTCCACAGCCCTGGCATTACACGGGGCATCCACAGCTGACAGATAGCCGTATATTGCAGCTGGGTATGAGAACCTCATGAAAAGTGGCTCCAATGCAGTGCTATTGCAAATTGGCCATTTTTATGTCCCCAGGGGCAATGTTGGATTTTATATGGGGGGGGGCTCTCTATTGAATTTTGCATTTTGGTACGCAAAGATTTCAGTGATAGGGTTTTGTCATGTTGCTCATGTTTTACATCTATCAGTTGATAAACAAATGTGTTGGTCCTTTTACAGGAAACAGGCACAGCTGCATGGCTGGCAGGGATGTGGTCGCAGTAGATGACAAAGACATGGGCCATTACAGCGATGCATTACGGGAAGGAGCGGCTGAGATGACAGCTCGCCGTGCCTCGGAATCCTAATGACCCCAGGAGGAGGCACTGACACATCTCAGGCTGAATGAATGACCGGCGCTGAAGGACAATAAAATGCTCCATGCATCTTCAGAACGCCAACAAAACGAAGGCGCCTGAGTCACCTTTCCAGGTGCAAACGAACAAATCACGTGATTTATGTGCCAGTCCCTTAATAGGGGAAGGATGAAACCTGCATTGCTTGCTGCAGGACCTCACAATTCTGTCCTGATGCCCCCATTTATTGTCACCTGCCAGTAAAACATTTCCTCTTCTCAGGTGACAACGCTACCTGTAGTATATCTAATGTAGATCAGTGTTGTCACAGGACAGGAAGTATACACAGACCACCACAGCTTGCTTGCTGTGACAGCCAATTTCCCCTCCTTCCCCTTCCGGTGACCACTGACATTTGGCAATGCTCATCCTGCCATAATTTGCTCATACCAATCTGATGCGACCCGTGCAATGCTTAAGTACTCAGAATCTATAAATAAAAATGTTTTCAGGACTTTGGACCTGAATCATTGCGGTCATGAAATCTGCAGCCAGATTGTGAGTGTGATTGAGAGATTGGTGTCACGGAGGGTTGCGTTGCTGGTGATGCCTTGCATAACCCGGTGGTCACATGACGTGGCATTGCATCCGATGACAACCTGGAAAGTCGGGGATGACGATGACATTGCGACACAGAGAGGAGCTTCCGTGAAAGAAGCGGTGAGGAAATCGGCACGGTGAATCAGTGAGGAGAATGTGTCACCGATACAACTTCCTGTGGACATAAAGGAGACCTCAGAATGTTAGGGACCCTGTGAATGGAAAACCAAAATTTGTGTCCTTAGAATATGAGGAGAGGGGAAATCTTCCATTGGGGACACTTGTTCCTGTCTGACTCCCGTCATTTTGGGAGGTGACATCTGCTTGAGTATCTAGGGCTGCCCACTGCTCCCCAATGTAAGAGATGTTATTGGGGCCCCACTGATCCCCAATTTAGGAGGAGATGTTACTAGGGCCCCAATGTAAGAGGAGATGTGACGGGTGCCCCACTGATGCTCAAGATAGGGGGAATATTACTGGGGCCCCACTGACGACCAATGTGGGGGATGTCACTGGGGTTCCCCACTGACTCCAACATAAGAGGAGATGTTACTGGGGCCCCAATGACCCCCAATGTAAGAGGAGATGTGACAGGAGCCCCACTGATGCCTAATGTAGGGGGGATGTTACTGGGGCCCCACTGACGCCCAATGTGGAGGGATGTTACTGGGGTTCCCCACTGATCCCAAAGTAAGAGGAGATGTGACTGGGGCCCCAATGACCCCCAATGCAGGGGGGATGTTACTGGGGTTCCCTAGTGACCCCAATGTAAGAGGGGATGTTACTGGGGTTCCCCACTGACCCCAATGTAAGAGGGGATGTGACTGGGGCCCCAATGACCCCCAATGTAAGAGGGGATGTTACTGGGGTTCCCTACTGACCCCAATGTAAGAGGGGATGTTACTGGGTCTTGACTGACCCCCTATGTAGGGGGATGTAACTGGGGCCCCACTGTCCACCAATGTAGAAGATGTTACTGGGGCCCCAAAGCCCACCAATAAAGGAGGGATGTTACTGGGGCTCCCCACTGAACCCAATGTAAGAGGGGCGGTAACTGTGGATCTCGATTAATCCTTATTGAAAGGATGTACCTGGGGCTCCCACAGGGACCCCTGATACAGGAGGGGATGGTATTAGGGCTCCTCTCTGACCCCAAATATACAAAGTGTTGATATTAGGACTCCCCCAAACCGGAGTATAAGAGGGGAGGTTACTGGGGATCCCTATTTACCCTCAATTTAAGAGGGGATGTTATATAGACACCCCACTGACCCCCAATGTAAGAGGGGATGTTACTGGGGCCCCATTGTAAGCGTCCATGTTATTTGGACACCCCAGTGACTCATAGCGTATGAGGGGATGATATTGAGGCTTTCAACTGACCCCAAATATTGGAGGAAAGGTTAGTGGGGCTCCCCATTGACGCCCATTAAAAGAAGGGATGATATTAGGGTTCCTCCTAACTGCCACTGTACCAGGGGGCGTTTTACTTCCTGTCCAGCCGGGGGGATCTATAGAAAATAATTGGGAACAGGTGACACCCCCCCCCCCCACACCTATTGGGAGAATCCCCCCCTTTTCTCCTCCTAGTTTTCCCATCCTTCTCAATCCGTGCAGTGTAAAGTACGAGAGATGTCAGCGTTATACGGTGTACAGCAAGGTGAATCTCACAGACACCTGGCAGAGGGATTCACATTTTAGAATGAATCCATTCTTGATTCCCTGTAAAACATTTCCCAGTATACAAATTTGGAACGAATGCCGGGCACTTTCACCGAAGTGGGGATTTTTATGAAGTCATTTTGTCTTGGCAGCGCCAGGCAGATAACAAAGCAGCGCTGCCTCTGTGGTATTCCCGGGGCTCCTGCAAACACTTCCCGCACTCCCCAGACAATACAAAGCTGACCTATTGATTGCTCATGCAAACGATCGTCTCCAGGATCCGGGGGAGAGCCGGGAATCAGTGTCAGCGGAGGGAGCACCGTGTCCATTAGGGGTCATGGGGAATTGATTAGCAGTGAAAGACAAAAGGGAGGCAATAATGGTGGGGGGGGGGGGGGAAATCGATAACAGAATCCTAAACCACGACCAAAGAGAGCAGTGAAAGCCTCAGGGACCCGATGGTGAAAGCTTTGCATGGGGGTAAACCTTGTTTCCAGAGGTTTCCATCAGCCCCAACAAATGTATTCTAAGCCCCTGTTCCTTGTGTAACCTGAACCCGTAGCAGTCTGCATGCCATGGCTACCAGGGGCATTGTGGGTGGTTTACACCATTAGAGACTGCAGGTACACTATTACTTTCAATGCCATTCAGTAGAAATGCAGATCTGCAATTCACAACCACTGCACTGAAAGCCGGGTGACAGTTATACCACCAGCATGTCTGGTGGGCACGTCCATTGTACAGACCTTATCTGACTTCACACCCACGCCAGGGATTTCACTGCCACAAGCACCCCAAATCACAGCGTCTTCTCCTATTGGTGTTACTATTCTGTCATTTTGGCTGGCCACAAGGATGAATACAACAATACAAACATCTCTGCCATATAACTGCCCCCCACCCCCACCATCTTCTCTCTCTGCCCCTCCCCCACCATAAAGCACTGCAGGCAAATGTAAAAAGCAAACACGTACATCTGGACCCCTGATCCCTCTACACAGTGCAGACATCCTAGATGTAAGCTAAGCTATATTTACAGACTGGTCACAAAGCAGTGACTACATGAGCAGACATAATGCAGTGAGAAGCTGAGGGTTGTCATGTATTGTGCTGTCTGCAGTGTCAGAGAAGCACTGATTAAAATTGATTAATGATGGAGGGGCTCAGTATGGGGGCTATGAAGTAAACTATCAGTTGTTCCAGACACAGAGAGGAGGGGTTCTGATTTCAATGAATGGGGGAGAAGGGATTCCCTGCACATTACAGTGCCCACAGCAGATCCGAGACTCCTCCCTGCCTTTCCTGCAGACACGCCCCCGGCTTCTGATTGGACTCAGTGACAGTCAGTGCCATATAGTGTAGAGTGTGAAAGATGTCAGTGTCATGCAGTGTGTCAGATGTCGGTGTCAGATGTCGGTGTCAGATGTCGGTGTCAGATGTCGGTGTCAGATGTCGGTGTCAGATGTCGGTGTCAGATGTCGGTGTCAGATGTCAGTGTCGTACAGTGTCCAGTGAGAGAGATGTCAGTGTCGTACAGTGTCCAGTGAGAGAGATGTCAGTGTCGTACAGTGTCCAGTGAAAGGTGTCAGTGTCATACAGTGAAAGATGCCAGTGTCATACAGTGCAAAGTGAAAGATGTCAGTGTCTTACAGTGTGAGAGATGTCAGTGTCATGTAGTGTACAGTGTGAGATGTCAGTGTTATACAGTGTACAGTGTGAAAGCTGTCAGTGTCATAGTGTACAGTAAGCCATGTCAGTGTCATGCAGTGTGAGATGTCAGTGTAAGATGTCAGTGTCATGCAGTGTCCAGTGAGAGAGATGTCAGTGTCGTACAGTGTCCAGTGAAAGGTGTCAGTGTCGAACAGTGTACAGTAAGCGATGTCAGTGTCATACAGTGTAGCGAGAGATGTCAGTGTCGTGCACTGCGAGAGATGTCAGTGTCGTGCACTGCGAGAGATGTCAGTGTCGTGCACTGCGAGAGATGTCAGTGTCGTCCAGTGTACAGTGATAGAGATGTCAATGTCATATAGTGAACAGTGTGAGAGATGTCAGTGTTGTGCAGTTTGAGAGATGTCAGTGTCATACAGTGAACAGTGTGAGAGATGTCAGTGTCATACAGTGTACAGTGTGAAAGATGTCAGCCTCGTACAGAGTAAGAGATGTCAGTGTCGTACAGTTTACAGAGTACACCTTTCACTGTACGACACTGACACCTTTCACTGTACACTGAGAGATGTCAGTGTCGTGCAGTGCGAGGGATGTCAGTGTCATACAGTGTACAGTGAGAGAGATGTTAGTGTCGTGCAGTGTACAGTGTGAGATGTCAGTGCACAGAGTGAGAGATGTCAGTGTCGTTCAGTGTATAGTGGGAGAGATGTCAGTGTCATACAGTGTACAATGATAGAGATATCAGTGTCAGTAGAGGTAAGTACACACAGGTAAGTACAAACACGCAGTGCTCAGTGATTGTTGTCTAGTGAATGGGGCCCTTAATGAGAGCATGTCAGGGCCCTCCCCACTGGTCACATGACCCCTCCCCCTAGGGGCCTGGCCCCTCCCCTGCGCTCACCTGGTAGATGGAACCCCAGCCGCCATTGGCGTCGGCCTCCCGGAACTCCCTCTCCATGTCCATGTCAGGCCGCCGCCGCGTCTCCTCTCCCTCCTCCTCCCGCTCCGGTCTGACACCACACTGCACGCAGCCGGAAGAGCGCACTCCTACCGGACGTCACTTCCGTCCCCTTGGCCAACCATCGCTGGGAAGGGCGGGACCAAACCCGGAAGTTTCTATGGTGGAACGCAACCAGAGGGTGATTGGAGGATGTGTACCGGTACAGTGTCAGTCTGCACAGCCTTATACCACGTGACCTGTCCCGCCATCTACTTCATGAGCCTGTTATCTGTGTATGTAGTCACGGCTTATTGGTGGGGATACTCAGCTCCTACTGTGTCCCCTATGTGTGGTACTTACCTGGGGGACTGCTGGCTGCATTTCATGTTTCTTTCCATTTCCAGTTAGCTATGTTGAGGTGATAACATTCACCTTTTGTTCAATGTATAGGGTGACAACATTCCCCCATTGTACAGTATATGAGGTGACAACATTCCCCTATTGTACAGTATATGAGGTGACAACATTCCTCCATTGTACAGTGTATAGGGTGACAACATTCACCTATTGTACATTATATGGGGTGACAACATTCCTCCATTGTACAGTATATGGGGTGACAACATTCATCTATTGTACAGTATATAGTGTGACAACATTCGCCCTTTGTACAGTATATGGGGTGACAACATTCCTCCATTGTACAGTATATGGGGTGACAACATTCCCCCATTGTACAGTATATGGGGTGACAACATTCC
>NC_092863.1:2583136-2617892 GCF_032062135.1 Pyxicephalus adspersus | reverse complement strand
TGACAACATTCCCCCATTGTACAGTATATGGGGTGACAACATTCCCCATTGTACAGTATATGAGGTGACAACATTCCCCCATTGTACAGTATATGAGGTGACAACATTCCCCCATTGTACAGTATATGAGGTGACAACATTCCCTCATTGTTCCATTTGTTTTGTGATTAAAGTTTTCATATTGTATATTACTTACAGCTGGTTTACAGTTTCTTGTCCTTTACTCCCTCTTGTGGTGACAGGTGAATAGCACAGGTTCCCAGAGTCCTTGCCCCCAGTCTTCCAGGGCCACAAACAAGCCAAATTTGTCTCCCCCCAGAACAGGAAGTGTTATTGGTAAATCACAAGAGGAAATTGAAGATAAAAAAGAATGCAGCTAAGTCACAGAAGGATACAAATACTCCCCCATCTTCTACCCAGGCCCGTCACCTGCCCTTCCAGAGGGTTTCTATGATATAAAGATCAGCCCCAAGCTCCTAGAAATGACTGCAGTGTGGTTTCATTGCTCAGAAATCCTTTGAGGTATTCACTAGGGGTGTAGCGATCACCACTGGGGCCCCTCAATTACAAGGGGCCCTAATATCTTGGCCTGTGTCACCTCACCTTTACCTGCTGCTTTGATTGCCAGAATGGTGAATGGGAGGAGGAAAGATCGTGAGTGATAACATCAATAACATTTTTCATGACTGCTAGATTTTGCTTTGTCCCCGACACATGGAAAGGGAAGACAGGGCTGGGAGGCAGAGAATGCCATGGCGTGCCCTATGCGCAGAGGTATTGAAGGATGCCATGGCGTGCCTCAGAGCAGAGGTATTGAAGGATGACACAGTCAGGGGGTTTAGCTTTTTGGGGTGAGTATAGTTTAGGTAGGTGTGTGTGGTATACAGTAGGTACTTGGTGTTTAACCACCGGTGTTGGGGTAGATAATGGGCACCTATAGGTTGCAGCAGCACCAGAATTTCCCACTCCTAAATCTCCTCTTCTAACGCCAGAACATTTGGTGTACACCTCCCCATCCACTATTCTGCTAGAGGCCTCCTTATTTCTAGTTACTCCCCTGTGATATGGAAAACAAGTCAATGCAAAAGTCAAATCTTTCTTTTACAGGTACTCTTTGCAAGTTTCTTTAATCAGAGGCCCCAGAATTTTTAAACACACTTTGCATTGCACTGCAGACTCTGATTTATTAACCTATCACATTCATTTGTTTAATGCAGCTGAAAAGAGCTTTAACTTTGAGCTTTTGCATTTCTCTTTGTAACCAATTTCTAGAAGAGGGGTGGGAAGGCATCGTTACCAGGGGCCAGTCATGTGACTGATCAAACCGTCCCCTCAGATCTGGATGGAGCACAATACAAAATGTATAATCCCGTCTCTGTATTTCCTCTATAGATATAACAAACAGCTGCCAGTGATTAATGATTTGTAGGTGAGCCAGATGATAACTGATACAGACACAGCTGTGCAAAGGGGAGGAACAAGGTGATTAAATAAAAAAAAAAAGTGTCTTTATTTTATATATACTTATATGACATGAAAATAAAAAGTTTCATGCTTTACAGAATGTTCCTACAAGTGCCTAAGATTTCACACCATACAAGGGACCTCTTCTTAAGAATTTGGATTCTGAGCAGCCAGTCCTGTGATTCAGAAACCTCAGCCAAATGCAGAAGAATGAAGGTGGTCACAAGGTAGGGATATGAATAGATCTGTTCACACCTGGCTACATTCACCCTCCATATACAGCTGTGAATGGCAAAGTTTTTCCAAAATGTGCTTCTTCATCCAGTTCCCACTTTGTCTTTTTATCTCCCTGCTCATTTCACACTTCTTTTTGCATTTAGCTATGTGAGGGTATCAAAATGAATCAACTGGTAAAACCCCAAATTCAGAAGTAAAGATACCAGGGAGCTGGATGCATGACTTGTAAGAGAAAATAATATTTTCAAGTTTTGTTTCTGGAAATGTTCCGCAATGATTTGTATCTCACAGTTACACTCAATGTAATCTTACAAAGAAGAGAACCAATAAAAAAGAATAGTGGGGTCTTTTAAATACAGAAGAATGTTATACTGTGATTTGCATCAATTAAAGAGACCCTGTCACTAGACTATTCATTAAAGAAATGTCTATCACAGTATACTATTCTTCTGTATTTAAAAGACCCCACTATTCTTTTTTTATTATAAAACATGTGCCTTTAACTCATTACTATATATGCATTTTATTTACTTGTAAAATACTCTCTAGAATAAATGTCAGCCTTTGAGGTGACATTCAAGTGGCACCTTGCAGCAATGCTTCCCAACCAGGGTTCCTCCAGAGGTTGCAAAGGGTTCCTTGAGCAATTTGTATCTCTCAGGTCAGCTTAAGTGACACCAATGTTTTGGCTATCTGTAAGGGTGACATTCTTCCCAATGGCCAGCAATGTAAGATGCATACTTCCTACTGACCCCCACACTAATGTACTATAAGCTGTGAATATAGTATTTAAAGCAGGGGGTCCCTGAGGTCTCTTTAATTGAGAGGGCTTTTTTTGCTTCTCTTAGCCCACCTACCTATTCTCAGTGGCTTCAGGGATCTAATTTCAGCAGAAATGAGTAAATCTGAGTGCTGTGTTGGATCCTGACCCTGCATGCACCTTTTCCTTGCACTGTCAAACTTCAGACTTTACAAAAGTGCAACAGCAGCAGCAGTGTCTTCCTTCTTTTCTCTATAAACCATTCATGCTGCCTCATTACAAAATACTGGTTTCCTTGCTGTCTGTGGCTCTAATACTTTTTGAATGACTGACCCAGATCAATTTGAACATTGATTCTGCATTCTTCTTTTTACGTCAGAGACCCAAGGTATTGAGGCCAGGGGATAAACATCATGGGGAAGCAGTTTTCACTTTTAGGATTTTGCACAATAGTATCTCCCTTGTTTTATATTGTAGAGTCGGGGAGGCTAGACTACCCTTTTAGATTTGTTCTGTCCTCGCTTCTGTTGAAGATTTCCCCCATACTTCCTGTTTGGTATACCCATTATTAGCAAAACAAGAAGTTACCTAAATCTCTCCAATGGTGCCTTAGATAGCTTATAAACTTGACAAATGTTCTGCACCTTTCATACTTTCTCTTAAACTAGAAAAAGTTTTGTCTTGCCATATCTGTATGAACTGTTGTGGTGTCTGCACTGTTTTTTGATCTAAAATTATTTTGATTACCTGTTGTAACTGTGTAACCTGTATTTGTTTCCAAATATTTTTCAGACAGTGGTGTCAGCCCACCAGCAATCACAAGTCTTCATTAGGGCAGCACTTACCACACAAGAGTTTTATCGGAGCCTTATGATGAATCCAGGACATGAGATTGGGGAGGTTGCACTAACAAATTTAGGTAAGCTTGTACAAATAATATTTTGGTAACTTCTGCTTTCTGTTACTATTTTCTTATTAAACTAGATGTTCAATCTGGTCAGAAATCGATTTGCCTCACAGTAGTGGAGTGTAGTCTTGCAGCCAGGGCCACAACACAGGGTTAGCAGGAGAGGTGCCTGTCATTTGTGCTCAGCAGGGCTTGGGCACAAAAAGGGCAGAACCTGCAACCTATACTACTGAGGCAACCCAGAGGTGCTGGCAGGAGCAATATTGAACCTTTTCGTCTTGTGTGCTAAAGAACCTTTAGTGTCTGTTCTGTAAAATGATGAGCAGATTCTAACAGGTAGGCTACTTAGCTCAATACAACCTAATATGTTCCCAGAGTAAATTTTATTGGTCCAAGTTACCTGGTTTACCATGATCAGTACTGTAACCTGTCCTAAATTTCAGCTCAGATTTAAGAAGTGTATATCAGAACCCACTGTTATCACACTAAATATTTAGAAAATGATTACTCGCTGTGCTATTTAGTTAACAGAGTAGTACAGCATCATACATTCTGTAGTGTCCTCCAGATGTCAGTGTATCACCATACCTTAGTCTCCTCTTCCCTTTTTCATTTAAGCAAATTTACCGCAAGATGTCCATATGTTCACTTTCTTGCTGAAATGATTTACCTTTCAGTATATGTTAAAACACATATGTGCTGAAGAAACAAATAAATACACTTTAGCCTTTGTAGAATTATATATATACTTTTTATATACCTTTCTTAACCTGTGATTCTAATCTGAAGAGCAGCAGGCAAGCAATATTGTTCTGCTGGCATTTTTTTTGGATTATGCTGATAGCACGTAAGCTCCAGGGTATGGACTGTTAGCAAAAAAGAATATGTCTTATGCAGCATAGATAGGTCTGTAAAGGGCCTGGAAGGTAGCACGGGAAAGGTTGCTAAAGAGCTATGACAACAGCCTATATGCCAACCTATTTTTACATAGGATAGCCATAGGAAGTCAGGTATCTGGACAAATCAGTATGCCATGTCAGTGCAATAAAAGTATTTTTCCTTTAAAATTCCTTTTCCAGCCCAGCATATGTTTTCAACACTATGATCTTACCAAACGCAAAACTCTTCTAGTCATTATTATTATGCAGTATTTATATAGAGCTGTCCCTCAAAGGAGCTCACAATCTAATGTTCCTACCATAGTCATATGTCATTATCACAGTCTAAGGACAATTTTTGAGAGAAAGCTGATTAACCTAATTGCATGTTTTTTTTGGATGTGGGAGGAAACCCACGCAAACACGGGGAGAACATACAAACTCCTTGCAGATATCATCCTAGCTGGGATACAAACCTGGGACCCAGCACTGCAAAGACCACTAACCACTGAGCCAACTGGGCTGCCCTTAGGGGGTTGTACATTCCTGTGTCAGTAATTCTTTAGCTTTCATGCACTTGGTGGGGTGTTTCTCAGGGAAAGTTCTGCAAATATCAAAATGCCTTGATGGATGGGTATCAATATAGAAGTTTGGGCAGTAGATAATTGCCACATATGATGCTGAGTCTCTATGATTGCAAGAAATCCAAAGAATGACAGACCCAGACAGATTCAGAGCAGTCAGCATGTGGATGAGGCAGGGTTTATCTAACTTGCTGCAGCTTCTAATATACAATGAGCCTAATTTATAAAAGCTTTCTAGGACTAGAGAGGACGGACTATCATGGAAGAACCTGGGTGATTCAGCAAAACTTGAATGGATTTCTAACATATGCTAGTTAGTTAGTTTTCGATCCTGGACCAGATCTATTCCTGGTTTATTGGATTACACAAGTTTTGTCTTCTCCAGCCTTGGAGAATTTGAATAAATCAGACCCAATGGACCCAATTTATTAAAGTTCTTCAAGGCTGGAGAGGAAACACTTTCATCAGCAAACCTGGAATGTATTTCAAGTAATTTGCTATTAGTTAGCAGTTAATCCTGGACCAGATCTATTCCAGGTTTGCTGGATCACTCCACTGCACTGATGAAAGTATATCCTCTCCAGCCTTGCAGAGCTTTAATGACTCAGGCCCAATTAGGGCAAAACTGAAGGAAGGGCTGATTTGATTACATGTAGGTTATATGCCTATACTTAAGCTGCATACATGTAACATAAAAATATATAAATCTGATTCTAGGTTTAGTTTAGAAAACCATTTCTCCATTTGCATGAAGGAAAGAGGAGTCTGGAGTTCAGATTTAAGTTGAAGCTGTAAGGTGTCTGTATTGTTACTAATAAAGTTGCAGATCCAAATAATTTTTTTATCAAAAAATAAATATCCAAATAAGCTTAAATCTGTCTTTTGACAGAAGAATAAAAAAGCAAAATAAAGTTGGAAAGGCAACTTTTTTATGTAGAGCTCACCACTTGAATTTAATCTCCCACAATCCTTGACATGAGTGAACTTTGTAATTATGTCCCTAGAACATGACGTTGGGGCACTAATATCAGGAGCGTTGACCTGTAAAATATTGATCCTCTCTGTGCCAGTAAAGAGATTTAATGTTTAACTTTTCTGGCACTGGCTTACATTTCACATTAAAGGTTTCATGGACACCCCTTCACTTTTATCTTATTCCATTTAATAAAGACATTTTCAAATGCAATCTGTAGCTGCTATCTATTTCTAAAACTGAGAACCATAACAGCAGTATTAAGATCTGGATAGGATTTTTTGGGAATTCTCATCCCATTGCACTTATTGCTTCAATTCCAATCCCAAAAGTGTTCAAAAAGCTTTATAACAAGTTACAGGTAGCCTTTGGAGTGGAATATGGCATCTTGGGCAATGATAGGTTTACTGCCTTGGGAGTTTATTCTTTTTATAGGATTACAAAAAGAAAGTTTACAGGTTTAATCATTAGTAATCAAATTAGTCATTCTATTCTATTATATAGAGAAGGTGAAATATTAGCAGAGTAAACGCAAGCTTTGTGTCTAATAAAAATGTAACACGTGTATTTTTTTTCTTGCTTAGTCCGTTCATTGGGACATTACAAACCCAGCTTCAATGGAGCAGATCATACAGAAGTGGGGAAGATGATAACTATCATTACAGGTAGGTGCAAAGTAATAGATAACTCTAAGTAAGTCTATGCCCTCCACATGACAGCTCTGAAGGTTTATGAATAGTTTGGGCAATGTGTCCTAATGGTAAAGAACCAGAAGAGTTGTCTTCCAGCCACTGACACGGGACCCTTACAGAAAGGCATCCCAATTTACAAATCTTTCTGTACAATTTCCAATACACTAATGCTGACATAGGTGCATAACTGTAACTATAAGCCAAGGACAGCCTGACTTTATCTGCAACTGGGAGGCTTTCCAAAAGCACCCAGGAAAGCAGGCCTTAAAGGAATAACGCTGCCCAGTATTTAATTAAAAGACACAGAGTGAAAACCGACACATTTCTTGGGGATCTGAACAGCCATAGCGGCAACTACTCTTCCATAAAACAAAAACCATGTACTCCGAATATAACAAAAACCATGTACTCCAAAAAAGCATTCAGCAAAATACTCTGGCCCTACTTACATTCCCTGCTGGTGCATAGAAAATTTGGAACCCACTTTCAAACATTTGCAAAATTTTTATACAATCATCCCACCACACATTTTAAATAATCAACTCTCTCTCAATACCAATGCACAGTGGGACACGACAGGGTTGCCCCCTCTCCCCGCAACTATTCAATCTAGCTTTGGATCCACTATTACGTTTGTGGGAAGGGGATCCCGGGTTTTCTGGGATAAAATTTGTCTCTACTGAAATCAAACTAAAAGCGTTTGCAGATGATTTACTTTTATTTATCTCAAACCCAAAAGACTCCCTTATAAGTATTATGAGTCTATTTACAAAATTTGTAAAAAGAAGTGTTGGGATATATTATAAACCTTGACAAGTCTGTAGCACTTTTTCTTTTCCCCAAACAAAAACCCAATGACGTTCTTTCAAGCATTTCAATGGGCAAAATCTTATTTTAGATACCTAGGTGTACTGATCCCAAAAAATTCAGCAAAGATCCACACTCTTAACTTTGACCAAGCTATTCGGTCAATGAAGAAAGATTTTAAATCATGGGCTTCCCTCACTCGCTCATTTATGGGTGGAGTCGCACTAATTAAAATGGTTTCTTTCCCCAGGCTTTTATTTTTATTTCAGGCTCTTCCCATACTTCTACCACCTCAAGACTTAAAAATAATTAATTTTTTATTCCGAACATTTATTTGGGGAGGAAAACATATAGTAGCCAGCCGTATGCTTCTACAACAAACCACACAAAATGGTGGGCTGAACCTGCCAGATGTGGCCCTGTACAACCAAGCTGCACTTTTGCGCATATTAAAGGATTGGATACATGACACTTCATTTTATACCAACCTACAAGTAGATTTCACATTGTACTCTCCATGGAACCTTTTAGCTATTTTACAAACCCACAAAAAAACTTTTACCTGAGGAGGTCCAAATTAATCCATTGCTATTTTCACAATAGCAGTTGTGGCATTCCTTACGCAAGGCAGAGTCGCTTGATGGGCACTCTTCTTTGTTTCTCTGGAGGGCAATAGTGAGTTTGCCCCGGGATTTTCCTCTCGCTCGCTGAATGGGCTGCAAGGGGTCTTACTTTGGACCGGCTGCTGCTTGATCCAATGACTCACAAGGCTTATTCCTTCCCAGAGTTGGGGAAAAGATTCCCCTTTATGTCAAGCAGTATTTTTTTGCTCATTTAAATATGGGTCTATGCGGTAAGAGTAGCCAGGGTATGGACAGCATGTGATTGGAACAATCCTTTGGAGACTATGCTTTTAACCCCCCCTACCTCTTCCAAAGCTATCTCCAAACTATATATTTTTTTTTAAGACTGGATGTGGATTGTTCTACAGCTAAAATAGGCATGGCAAAATGGCAGAACCATTTCTCCGATTTACCTGTAGCAAAGATTTTAAAACTGTACAGAGTATCATAGAAAGCGATACCAGCGGTCCAATATCGAAAAAATGTCCAATATTTTAAAAAAATGATATTACTCCTAAACAGGCCCATTATTTGGGTCTCTCTGATGGAGACAAGCGTTTCAAATGTGGTACATCTTCAATTAATATTATTACATAATTTGTGGGAATGCCCAATTATAAAACATTTCTGGGGCCACCTGGTGAATTACATTCATACTAATTTACTACGTTTTATACCCTTACTCCCAAATGGGTCATTTTTGGAATAGAAGAGAGCCTGGGTATTCGTCCTGCTAGGGGGAGGGGGAAGCGCCTGGCATTATTACTTTGGGCGGTGGCTAAGAAAAATATTTTACACTGGTGATTTGACTCCACCACTCCAACTTTGCACACTCCAAAAAGAATCAAAAACAAAACTTTTTTTGAAACTTGGGAAAGTTTTATTAACATACTTAACAAATAAAATTATACAACTGTTTCCATCATACTACCTGAAATTTGGTCTTAGTAATGGAAAATGACCCTCCCATACAAATGGACTAATTCCTGAAGTCCAGTTTTCTTTTCACTTTTTTGATATTTATTGTTAACAATATTTTACTTACAAGCCCAAATGTGTACAATTTAATGTATAGGTTAATTGTATTTTAAATGTACCGTATTTTTCGGACCATAAGACGCTCCGGACTATAAGACGCACCAGGTTTTCCGCACACGCAGCCGGGGACCGGCGGGGACACAGGTAAGTAAAAAAATATGCCCCTGTACCTCTGCATTCAGACCATAAGACGCACCCTGATTTTCCCCCCACTTTAGGAGGAAAAAAAGTGCGTCTTATGGTCCGAAAAATACGGTATATGTTTGCCTACTACAACTTTGTATATACTGTATGTCTATCAATGTGAAACCTCAATAAAAATACATTTAAAAAAAAAGACACAGTGTGTGACATGATCTCATTCTGTCAGCAGAGGGCACAAGAGGCTCATATCTCTCAAATACACATTAAAACTTTTATCAGGTGTCAAGGAAAGTCATTTCAGATATCAATATACTTATTGTTTCATAATTCTATGACTTTATAATGTGTACAGGTTTACAGATACTCCTATATTTAAACACCACTGTTATTCTTCTTGCTGAATGGCAGCTAAGATATTAATCTATTTCAGGATACATTTCCTTGACCTTTTAATAGTCTTAGTCATTTTTACAGGGCAACGGTAAAACACTGTGCATGAAGAAGCAGTACCTACTGACATCCTGTTTCCTATTTCATTTAAATAAATAAAAATATAAGCTATGGTTCTGATACTAAGAGGGTTATGTTTCCTGAAACACATTAAATGTCCTCATTCATGCATTACCATTGTGCATGTTTAAATTCTTATTAAATCTGTTTTAAATGTTTACCTATCTGCCCTCTTGTAAGCCCTGCTTGTAAAGTGACATTTATAATGTCTTCTTTCTGGTAGATTCGACACAATCTTACGATTGTAGTATTCAGACTCTACAAAGAAAATATGCAGGACAGCAACATGGTGACCTGGATTAAGGTAAGATCACAACTGTAATTTCACATCTCTTTACCCATTGCTGAGCAAAACAGAAGAGATTTCCACTTGTGTTCATATGAGTGAATTCAAAAATTTAGGCAGATCAATATTGGTTCACTCCTAGGTTAAGGAGCCTAATATCCATATGTATTTACATTCACAAATGTCCAAGTGCAGTACACGTATGGTACATGTATAGTACAACGATCCTTCATTACTTCTTCATTATAATATTATTAAGAAACAGGAATTATAAAGCGCCAACATATTAGGCAGTACTGTACAATAAATAGGGGTTGCAAATATTAGACAGATACAGACAGTGACACAGGAGGAGGAGAGGACCCTGCTCAGGAGAGCATACAATAGGTACACATAGTATAGAAATTGGCACCAGTAGACTTGTGTGATTTCTTGAAGTGGGGATGTTACTGCACATAAAACATTTTCTTTTGCAGTTGGTTTACTCTCCAGTTAATTTTTGCACAGCAGCTTGTCAGCATGGATCCCTTTAGCTTGCCCAGATATTCTTTGGTGGCTTCAAAGACATACATGAAATATGGTCATGCAAGTATGGCACAGTGATGACTTATAAAATCTGAGCCATCAATTACATTACCATAAATTTTATAATATAGAGACACTCTTGCTTTAATAGGAACACTGCCCTGATAGCCAACCATCTCCATCAAGCTATATAACAGTATACGATATTGGCTCCCAGCTCCATCTTAAGGGGGACTGTTGGGTTAATGGAAGCATGTGACCTCCTCTGTGTGACAGTGCTTGGGCCGAGTAGCCTATGCTCAGGTTCGGGCAGTGTCATTTAAAAAAGGGTGGTGATGTTATCCATCCAGGTAAGTTCTAACACCATCTTACATTTTACCCAGAGTGGTCACCTGGGTAGATAGCAGAGGAGCATGGATTAGTGTAAATGCATTGCCGAGGAAGTGTATAATGAACAGAAACTGTAACGGTATCTGTTTGACAACAACATTTGACTAGCTAGTTCTAATAGAGTTCCTTTGGTCAGGGTAATTGTATAGGATACTGCTCTTTTGGCTTTGGTTAGGTTGGTGTACATTTTTCATTCTCATCCAACTCATTCTTTGGAAAAAAAACGAATTCTCTGTAGGTCTCACACTTTGGTTCATGTGTTGTCTTTTAGAACTAGCATAAAACATGTATCTATTACCTCCCATATCAGTAACACTCTCCAGCCACACATTTTGTTGGTGCACACTGGATCCAGCTGGGATGATGAGCCTTATTGGGTTCCATTTTTCATCAATGAACATCTGCAACACTTTTAATAAATTAGCACACATTTGTATTGTAGTTATATGCCAATTTATCAAACTTTGGACAAGAGCCATTAGTTCATACCACAAATTAGCCATAAACTGCATACCTGGAGTCAATTATATCTCAGATACATCCTAAACAGCATTTAATTCAACTGCTCACCCAGAGCCATTGGCATATAGACTGGATGCATCCTAATATATTGTGAATCATAAGTAAGGAGAAAGAAAGAGGTTTTGAGGCTCAAAGTTCAAAATAATAATATAATTATGTATTTGTACATTTTTTAATTCATACATAATGATTATAAGTTCCATAGGTTTTGAGTATATCCCATCTCCTGTTGTCATTCACAAGGTTATGATGCTCATCCTAGACATTGAATTCTCTGACATCATACAGTAACAAATGTATGTATAATATAGGACCTTTTACGGTCTAATATTCCCAAGTCGTTTCGCCAAAGTATGGCTTCCTCGGGCATTAGTTGTTACATAGGCTGTATTGTCTCTATATGATTAGATAGAAATCTAATCTAAGAATAGATAGAAGAATATAGAATGAATTTCTCATATAAAAACCTTATCATTCTTCATTATAGTTGTCCATATAATCTCTAGGGAGGTTTGCTAAATACTTTTGTTGTGACATATCAATGGTAAGTAACATAGCATATATACAACAAAATTAAACATGGCTATAATAATAACATATTCAAGCCAAGTACATTTCCACAATCCTTATTGTTATTTTAAATAATTATTTTGTAGCACAAACATCATATATATATATATATATATATATATATATATATATATATATACATACACCATGTTAAATGTATATGAAATCTCCTTTGAGTGTTCCAATACCATTGAATACTTTCATATCTGATGTCATTAATTTCTGTAATAATGGTACATAGGATTTTTCCACTTTATAGTATCCATAGATTTGTTGGGGTAGATTACTAATGTTTAGCAGAGAAGGAATCTATAAAGAATCTATAAGGAATATAGAGCCATATATCTATTTGCACACCCAGAGTTGCTGGTTTATAGATTGTATACATCCTAACATAGAGCCATTTATCCAACGGTACACTCAGAGCCGCTGGTTTAAGGACCGGATACATCCTAAAATAAAGCCATTTATCCCACTGTTCACTCAGAGCCGCTGGATTATAGACCGATACATCGTAATATATCCAACGGCACACTCAGAGCCGCTGGTTAATAGATCGCATACATCCTAATATAGAGACATCAATCCCACTGTACACCCAGAGCTGCCGGTTTATAGACCGGATATATCCTAATATAGAGCTGTTTATCCCACTGTACACCCAGAGACGCTGATTTAGAGACCGGATACATCCTAAATCTAAAAACAGTTTTTAATCTCACATTTAGCTTGGCTTGTAACTATCATCATTCCAAGTCACTGCATTGTCTGTTTTCAGTTTGCATGCAGAATTCCCGGCTAAAAACAGAACGCTTTATTGGTTAGATGATTAGGGACAGAGAGAGAAATACTCATGGACTGTTATACTGAGAATTATAATAGCATATTTTTTTTTTTTTTATATTACCATTTTTTACGTGACACATTTGTAAACAAAAGCGGCAGAAAATGTCAGATGACAGCAAAGTTTTCAGTGGGTGGTTTACATTGCTTCTTACTCAGTTGTTTTAGTGAAGTTAGCCCTTGACCTGACCTGGCACTGCCTTTAACTTGGAAATTTGCACCGTCAGCTCTAAAATATCTTTTTTGGCATTCGCAGAGATTGTTAGCTGCTTCAAACCAGCTGCAAGTTAGTTAATACAGTTTCAGAGTTTATCTTCTTCATATTTGTTGAAGGAATGCGTTAAATATAGGAATGCATTTTAACTAAACAAAATCAGTTTGAGTTAATCACCAGAGGGTTAAATGATCCTTTGGCTGCTTCTATCTCTTGGATATTCCAATGGTGAGATTTCCAAGAAGCAATCTGGGTTTTTTCCCCCTTCCCAAAAGACTGTAATGATGGTGTCAGCGAGGCCAAAGACAGGCAAATGTCTCTTTGGGAATAGAGTGTCAGTGAGAAATTCTTCTGCAAATATTCTCATTTAAATCTTGGTGTAATGTGTGTATTTCTTTAAGGTCTTTGCAATAATGAATATTTCTCCACTTGCAGAAGCTTCCCATTAAAAAGACCAATCTCTGCTGCTTTTATTGCTTGTGCAGAAGTCATGTTTTCTGTCCCCCCTCCCCTATATTTATTTGCAGAAGCTTAAGCTGCGTACACACGTCAGATTTTTATCGCCCGATAAAAGGCATCGGCCGAAAATCTGCCGTGTGTACAGTCGGTGTCGTCCATCGTCCGAACGACCGTCCTGGCGGATCCACGGACGATGGACGACAACCGATCATAATGGAAGGGAAGGGGGAGAGCGCGCAGCAAGGTGCCGCTCCGTCGCTCTCCCCCTCCCCTCTCCATAGAGCATGAACGGTGCTGTATGTACAGCACCGTTCATGCATCGTGCACTCCCTTGTCGTTGGAAAGGATCGTGAAAGATCCTTTCCAACGACAAAAATTGCACGTGTGTACGCAGCTTTATATTGGTACAGCTCTGCTTAATGCACAGTCTATTGTAATAGCTGGCCAACATAGACCCAGGGTTTCATCCAAGATGATAGGTACATTCGCCCCAGATACAGGTTATATGCAGGGTATTTTTCTGCGTAATCGGACAGTTTTCCTTTTTACCTGAAGGGGGTGCTGAAGTACCAGGCTGAATGACAACGAGCTTCAAGGCCAGATGGGGGAGCTAAAGAGGCCTGGGGGATGATCAAGTGTAATTGTCTCAGCTGAAACCCATCCTGGAAATTAGGCTGGGGATATAAACTCCCAGCCTGCTTATTCCTGTGGTTCTGTTCTTGGCGTGTGAGCTGGGAGGAGTGCCAAGGAGTCCTGCGCAGCACTAGGTTGGGCTGGATTGTTGAAAAAGGGAACTAGTTAGTGGCTAAGTGGCCAGGCTTTATTGTGCTGTTTGTTTTTTTTGTGTGAAAATAGTATCAGTGAATAAAACCCTTGATGCACTGATAACCTGCAGGCCCTGTTTCCTGTTTGAAACCTCCCCGGGTTATGGGCGATCTCACATATGGTGGAGGGTGTTTGGAAGCCCAGCATGGAGGGGATACTAAAACAGCTTGTTGTGGCAAATGCCCGCATCCTCCACCATATGTGAGATCGCCCGTAACACAAAAAAACAGGCATAACAAAGCCTGGTCACTTGGCCTCTAACTAACTGTTAGATCCATTTACTAACAATCCTGCCCAACCTAGTGCTGCACAGGACTCTAAGGCCCAAACCATACAGCTTTTCCAAAAAAGTCTGTGTCTTTACTCACAGTTCACCTTGGACCTCCTCCCAGCAGGAATAGGCAAGCTGGGAGTTTATATCCCCAGCCAAAGTTCAGGGATGGGTTTCAGCTCAGACAATTACACTTGCTCATACCCAGGCCTCTTTAGCTCCCCCATCTGGCCTAGAAGCACATTGTCATTCAGCCTGGTACTTCATCACCCCCTTCAGGTCAAAAGGAAAACTGTCCGATTAGGCAGAAAAATACCCCATATATAACCCGTACCTGGGGCAAATGTACCTATCATCCTGGAAACTCTGGGTCTTCATTGGCCAGCTGTTACACTATGTACAGCAGACAAAGTTTTATATTATTTTCGGACATTGAGAAGAGTATTTTAATGATTTTATTGGTGCCTGGGGATTAGCTTTAAATCCTATTACAGTACTAGAGAAGCTTGCTAGATGGTTGTTAAAATATCATTTTTACACTATGTCCAACAAGTGATGCTAATCTCTTTCAACCAGACATTTTCAGTCTACATGCTTCGTGGCATTTCTCAGGGCAGGTTTTGAACCATGCTTGTATAATATGGGTGAAATAGACACTGGTTGCATCCATTAGAATGGGAATGTGATGCGGAAAACCAACTAGGAAGCATGGACAGAACACCTAAAATAAAACGAATTGATACATAGTTGAATACAATGAAAAATGATCTTTATAGAATATACTGTACGTTAGGAGCAATATTGGGCACTGAAGGGGAATATTTGCTATGCCCATGGTTGTTGTGACATTTTGTACTACAGGCCCATGACGAATCTCCATTTGTTTCTTCCTACAAGCCTCTGAAGTGTGTATCTATCTAATGCACTTTATGACGTGACGTTTACTGCTACAAATGAAGAAATAATTATTGTTTCCTGCGAATGGTACCTCAGAAAAATAACACAATAATTGAATACAGAGCTGGTTCTTTAAGGGGGGATTTAACCTTTTTTATTCCAATCAGCGCATAAAGCTTCCTGCATGCTGAAGAAATTCAGAAGAACACTTAGATTTATAAACAGTTTTTCTTACTGCTAAAACATTATGAAATGTTTTCTGTGGAAAGATCTTTAGAAGTATACGCAGTGTCGGGGGTTTCTTGCATTGACAGATGACGTCAACGTTGGATGAACTACTTTAAGATATCCCATCGAGCTCCTGGCCCCCCATATTTCTGCCAAGGCCTGATTGTGTCATTTCATGTGTTGTTGCATTAAAAAAAAAGTTTGAAGCTTATTCTTCAACAAAATAATGGGCTAATCAGTCTTCTGCTTCCCTTTTCTCTGTCCAATCACTTACTTGTGCAAGGACAAGACCTTAAAATATTATTTAACTGTAGCAGAGAAATTATATTTCCTGCCTGCCCTATAGTATATCTGTATAAACTTCACAATTGGTTGGATTGAAATACAAATGTAGATCTTCAACTGGAAGACAACTTGGATTTTCAAAAGACAGCATTGTAAAGCAGATAATAGGTAATTACAGGCAATGCCTGTCTGTGGTTTAATGAGTGTCACATTAAGGTATGTATAAATATGGGGTGGTAACCCAGCTTCATTCCACACTGCATAGGTGTACAGATTGCTGGGTGCACACCTGGAAGCAGGGGGTTCAGGATAAAGCATAAATCAGGTCAAAGTCTTGCTTGTTACCTTAGTAGATCCTATAGCTGATGTGTATGTTGCATTGGAGTGGCCATAAGCAGAACGCAGCTGTACTGCTTTATTGAGAACAAACAATTTGGCTTTGGTGTAGAACCTGGCAGTGGCCCCCAGGTATGGATCAATTACCTTTTTCTGCAGATCACATATGTGCTGTAACGAGCCTTTCTGCATCAATGAGGTATTTCCTCTGAGCCTTTAATTTCATCATATGACTATTTATTACAGAAACCCGTTCAGCACACTACTACTTCCAAAGTACAAGTTCCAAAACTCAGGGAATTGATAATTTCCTCACATTCTGAGACTTGCTCAAGGTTTATAGAGGGCAGCTAGATGTTTACTTATAATGGAGCCCAGAAATTTCCAATGGTGGCCCCAGTCTAGGGCTGAATAGGGCATTTACACCATCAGCCATAGGAATGTGAGGACCCTTCTATTATACTGCCTCAGAATATATTTACTGGATTCTGTTTATTACCACTATACCTCTTCAAACACGTTTGGCTGCCTTTGCATTGTAATCACAAAACGGGGATACATTGCATACACACCAGCCCATTGTTGTTTACTTGCAGCTTTTACATAGTGGTGCACAATATGGCTCCGAATACGTCCTTGGAATGCTTCAAAGACCTGTATGGATTGCACACACTAGTAAGTTTTTGAGCAGAAATGTGTTGATTGTTTTTACATTTTATCCTAATACATTGCATCTGAAGTGGTGACGGAAGCCATACAAACAGGACATGTGATGAACACGGATGCAGACAACAATAACACACTTTTTTTATAGCTGGCTAAGGAAGCAATAGAACTTGTAAATCAGGTATTTATTAGTGTCTGGAAAAATGTCTCATTTCTTCCCGTTCTGATAACAAGTGCCAGGTTGGCAGGAAGTCAGGGCAAATCTCCGAGTGGGCACACAGACAACAATGAAAGTCCTAACATTTTAACAGTTCAGTCCAGAGCTTGATTTTGGCTAGAGCTCCACTTTAAAACAGATTGCAGTTTCTCTGGCAAGGTGTAGGAGTTTGACGCTGTGTGATCTGGTTGTCTGGTGGAGTGATTCATGTTCTTCTCCCTCTTTTAATTCCAGTAACGGTCGGTCCACGTTCTAACCAGCTGACTGTCTCTACAGATATCCTGCCTTAAAGAACCACTCTATGACCTGAACAAAATGATAACGCATAAATTCCTTGATTTCCCCATTATACTCATTATCAGAGATAGAGTCACCTCTGCTGAATCACATACAAGACGAGAAGTGTGGGGAGCACACGTTATAATTTCCAATGTGTCTGTTGGATGCCTCACTGACCTCATTTTAAAGCAAAAAAACTTTAAATAATACAAGCCCCTTAAAAGATCAAATAAAAGATCAGTTTTTTGAGCAGCATTCACTTAGAGCGCTCCCCTGTTGTACTTTTTTTGCCCCAAGTTGTGCCCAATCTGAAGCCAGCATCATCCAACATTGTTCCTCCGAGCCCAATCTGTCCTGAACCCTTCTAAAAGTGTCACTGGACATTAAAAAGAGCAGCAGCAAGTTATTTATCACTTCTCTCCATCACTATTTTTTCTTGCCCCATTAGTATGATTCTTGAATTGGCTGGATACTCACCTATACCTTTTCTATCTTCATTCTTTCATTTCGGCCATCTTTATTGGCTGGGCCAAGATGACATAACTCCAACGCCTGTGCACAGGGGGGCATTTAGTCCTTGCCCCCCTGGCAGCAGTATGCAGCTAGGCAAATTTTTACATCTGGGTTGGCAAATAGGCAATTAGGAATTCTGTGGCTTTTTGTAATAAAGCCCTGGCTATTTATTAGTAATAAAGTGCGTGTAATTTTTTTTTTACTAATAGTAAAATAATGGTGACAAAACAGTTGCTGCTTTGTGGTAAATCAGCCCATTCCTTTTGAAAAGGATGCCAACACAGGAAACAATACATTTCTTAATATAAAGAAAGGCCCACAGCATTAGTAGCAGGGCCTCATGACAGGGGTGTAAGGGGCTGCCCAGGGAAAAGAGTGAGGGGGGGCAGGAGTTAGTGGCAAAGGAGTAGGATTGGGGGAATTCGACAGATGCGGGGGGAGGAGAAGAAAGTGAGAGGATGTATATTAAAAGGGGTGGAGATAATATATAGATAAAAGGGGGCTGTGTCGGAAGTCGCCACAGTTTTACAAGAAGAAAATTCCTACCCTCCCTCCCTAAAGTTAGGTTAGTGGGCAGTTGGGGTCGGGGAAAGGTAAGTGCCCGTAGTAAGTTGGTGGTGAAGGGGCATCCGGGTGGTGGAGTGCCCCTTTAAGATGTTTGAGGTGGGGCCCCCCTTAAATGTTGAGGGTTATTAAAGGAATTAAAGTCTCGAGTTGGAGTTATTACACAGTTATTTATATAGTTATTTATAATTATTATTGTTTCAGGGTAACGTGTTAATATTAATGTTATGTTTTTTTGTTATTTATGTTATTTAAGGTTAATTAATGTTATTTATGTTTAAAGTTCATATAATTTATGGTTATTTATGCAAATTTATGTTAATAGGTTGTTTACAAATAAACGACTGCTTGCCAGCCAATTTTAAGTCCAAAAAGGATTGTGGTGTGTTATGTAAGAAGGGGTTAGGGGGAGATGGTTGGCAAGCGGAGTGTTGGTGGGAAGTAAGAAGGAAAGGGTGGGGGGAAAAAGGTAACTGGTTAAATGTTGGGGGGACAAATAAAAGGGGGGAGAGGGAGTGGAGCCAGGGCAAGGGATCCACACTACCCTTGTCATGTATTTTTTAAGTGCGACACGACACATATACTGTTCGTATTTGTTGGTTGCAGTCCACTAAACCTAGATTAGTACAAATGGTAGATATAAAAAATAAGTCACAGGTGTCCCCCACTTGCACCTACGTTTTTGGTTTTGTACATCTCCCCATTCCAGAGGAATTGGGGTTCAAAGGAGGGGGATGTCATTGTACACACCCATTTGTACAAGCCCTGTGGTAGATTTATTTCACTGGTAGATTTTTTTCATTAGAACACCGGATAGGGAATCCCCCTCCTCGCAGTGTCTTGGGAGGAAGGGGATCCCCCATCAGAGATCTCCCCGCGGCAGCCGAAGGGAGCCACAACAAGGCGGCTGAAGAGCCGCATGCAGCTCCGGAGCCACAGGTTGCAGACCCCTGCCCTATAACAATGTATGATGGCACATGACATAGCCCACCATGAAGGTCTGAACCTCAACCTTAAAGTGTGCCAAAAATCAAGGAGAAACAATAATGCCACAATGTGACGTACAACACAGACGTTAATAAGCTGTAACAATAAACATAAACAGAGAAACCTTCATAAACCAAAAATAGGGCTATGAGAAAGTTGTTGTGTTACTTTTCCACAACTCTATCAGTAACATAGAAAACAAGTACACAAGGGCTCGTACAGTGATGCAATGGCGGTCATATCTATGGAGATGAGGGAAGCGATTGTGAACGCGGCCTGTAAGCAGCGTACGCCATACATCAACCGCAGGAGGGCAGTTGCCTGCAATTCAGAGAGTACCAGAACGGCAAAAGTCTCATTTCCTGTGTTCTACTTTCTACTTCACAAACACAGCCGCGAGCAAGGTATCGCTGACTCAGCTCCAGACGATCATCACTAAGAAAAACAACAATTAAAGGACCAGTAAAGCTAAACTAATAATAGTTTAATTGCAATTATAATAACTAATATAAGACAACACATAACAATACAGCTATACCCCAATGCTTAGATCTCATTTGCACAGACAGTTAAAAAATACCTTGATTTTAGGGTGAATCTGCCACATATGAAACAAATTAATACCTTCTGTAACTTATAAAGAGAGTTGAATAGTAGATTAGGAACAAGAAACATATCAGCAGGGAATACCTCTCTTGACAGTAATTTTGTTAAAATTGTATTACTTTCTAAATGGATATGGGATGACTTATAAATGTAAGATGGCACATATGATCTTGAGTTTAAAGCAGGCCCCTAAACCATCTGGTTAGGATGTAGAAGCATCAACCTGCACCAGTCACTTCTTTTCAATGTGGGGTAAGCATCAATCGAAGTCATCTTCATACCATATATTTGTATGCCCACCACACTAAAGTTTAAAAATGGTTGGACCATTGGGCATGCCATGGTGAGCTTTACCCTGGTCTTATCCAACCCAGATTTCTCTAGAGCAGTCTTTCTGAACCAAGGTTTCCATGAAACCCCAGTGTTCCTCCAGAAGTTGGAAGAAGTTCTTTAGACTGTCGCTGGTTTAACTCCACTTTGGCAGTATTGCTAACACCACTTGGTGGAGTCAGCTGTATGACTCTAATGATGTTTTGAGTTGTCTCTAAAGGTGGTATTCTAGCCACCAACATAAAGGTTTCATTCTTTCCACTGGCCACCAATTTAAAAAGGCTTTTCCTACAGATCCCCAATAAAATGGTTTTAGTAGAGATTTTCTCATCCTGCAAAATGTTTTTAGGGCTCCTCTTGGAAAATAAAGATTGGGAAAGGCAGCTGTAGAAGTTACCAGAGGTCTCTTTGAGCCATTCTGCTTCTCAGATACATTACCACCAACGTCAATAAACTTTTTTGCTATCTGACATTCTTTTCACTGTAAAGAGGCCCATGTCCCACTGACCACCAATGTAACGGGGTCCTTTCTCCAATGATCACCAGTTTGAGGATGTCTTTTTCCATACTGACAGCCAACGTAAGGAGGTCCTTCCATCACTGACCACTAATGTAATGATAACATTCTCCTACTGACCATCAATATATTAGAGTCTGGTCCCTTGCAAACAAAAAGGGGGTCTTTACTCCTCTCTCCACCAATGTTTAGTACTTATTATTTATTGTTCTTTTACCTAGAACTTGCAGTTGCAATGCAAACTGTAGATTTGATTTAAGTGTTAGTCTGGGTTAAAAAGAAATATTGAGGAAGTTTTCTTTTTATTGAACTGCTGCATGTTTGAGTTTCTCATACAGCATCCCTGCAGTGCACTTTGTTTATGTAAAATAACAGTCTTTATTGTCCAGTATTTTCTAGACAAGATCTAACCAGAGGGGTCCTACGCACACCAGCCAGTGGTTGATCGCCCGACTGACGTCATCGCATATCACACAGGGTCCCGGGCAGAGGAGAACACACCACATAGTGGTTTCCTGGGGCCAAGATGCAAACAAACATTTCTAGGTATTGGGTGAACGAATTGTGGCTGCGGCCATGTCACCGTCTTCACATATTTTTTTTTTTTGTGAATGACACAAGCGGGAAGGAAGTGAGGTTTCACTGGAGAATTCAGAGAAAGCATTATGAGGACAGGTGACGCCAGCGTTGTGTTTCTGTTACATCTAAATAGTTCATGGTGTCCTTTGTGTGCCAGGGGGACTCAGGTGTCACTGTTCTAGCAACAAAATTATTTTTCCGAAATGTCAACAGTATTTTAGAAGCTAAGGGGAAACTCTGATTTTTTCAATGGAAGTGGCCTTATTTTCAGTACAGTCTGCCTTGCTGCATACCAGGTGAAGGCTGAACTCAAGCTGGTAGTGGTCCCCAGAAAAGTAACAGGCAAGGAGAGAATCTCAAAGATAATAGGTGGAGATCGCCACAAAGTGATGCCCCAGACATTGCTGCACACCTGGCAAAATCACCAGTAGCTGCAATATTTGGAAAAAAACTTTTACATTTCTCCTAGTGCAGTGATACATGGGGCTTTATTTATAAACCAGGGAAGCTGACACAAGTTCAAACATTCCCCCTGTCAATAATAGAGCCCCTGGTGGGTTATATGTAATTGTATTTTATTGAAAAAGGAAATGCTGCTTATAAAATTTTTATTTGGCTATTTATTCATTTATGCAGCTATCAGAAACAAGTTTTAGTAAGGTTCTATCCTGTGTCAGTTGTCACCAGGGGCTGAACACACGTAGAAGCTAGTTGCTGCTTTGCAGACAAGCTAAGTATCGATTACAATTAGTGATCGCATTGTCACAGTTACACTTTAACAACTGAGATCTCTTCCTGGAAGGTTACCCTGGGGTAAGACAGGATGTGTGTAGGCGGCATGGATATGTGTTTGCTTGGACAATCATAACATATCTGGGTGAATCACAAGTATAGAAAAAGCAGGAACTGATAAAAGTACAAAAATGGTGCTACAGTACCGACATAACCCCATTGTTTATATGAACAAGATACCACTGACTCTCACTACCGGAAAGCAGACAACATATTTATATAAAATTTAGAATTGTATCCAACCGTGGCATAAATTATACAGCCAAGCACTATTTACCAAGCGCTACTTGTGTTAGCATCACCGAGACAAAAAGTGATGGAAAAATCCAAAGTACTTAAGCAGTCACTGGAATTGGAAGTGTGGATAAATCCATAGGAACATCTGTTCTGTGTAAGAGGGTAAATTCCCTTACTTTATAGAGATTTATTGTCACTTCCTGACGAAGAAAGTTCTAGGGAAGGAAATCTTCTCAACAGGACACATACAACCCAACATAAATTATAAAATTTAAATACAATTTTAGCTATACATATAGCATTATATTTATAAATCTTCCAAAGCTTGCGACTCATGTAGCCACCATTCTATCAATGTGATCTGATTCCCAGAATTCAACACATGTAGGCACCATTATAAATGTGATCTTAATCCCATATTTAGCTCATGCAGCCACCATTCTATCAATGTGATCCAATTCCCAGAATTCAACACATGTAGGCACCATTATAAATGTGATCTTAATCCCTGATTCAGCCCATGTAGACACCATTCTATCAATGTGATCCAGTTCCCAGAATTCAACACATGTAGGCACCATTATAAATGTGATCTTAATCCCAGATTCAGCCCATGTAGACACCATTCTATCAATGTGATCCAATTCCCAGAATTCAACACATGTAGGCACCATTATAAATGTGATCTTAATCCCAGATTTAGCCCATTCAGCCACCATTCTCAATGTGATCTGATTCCCAGTTTCACCCCATGCAGCCCACATTCTATTAATGTGATCTGATCCATGTAGCCACCATTCATAAGTTGCCTGAATTGTGTAAAAAAGCATGACAACCAGGTGATGATATCCCTGGGTCTAAAATAAGGTTGGCATTGAAAATTGGATTTTTTTAATGAATTTTATTAGCATGTTGATCACAGGGAGAAAGGAGGAACCAGGAAATTCAAAATATAAGCATATTAAACTTCAGTTTATAATGCTCTTTATTAGTTTATTTTTTCCAGTGTGTGCATATTTATGAATCTGTATGTACTTTAAAAGCAAACTGTTTGATATTTGGCTCTTGAAATTAGTCGAGACATACTGACAGCAAGCCAGGAAACCTGCTTTATGTCACTAGTTATTCCATTTATTATCTTCCAAGGTTTCAATTATCAACTGTTAGTGGAAGAATGCAATCTTGCCATCAAAAAATAAATTCTGTTGTGCTCCCTTAATGGCTGCCGTATACATAGTTTGCTGTTTATAGCGCTGTTTATGAGGATGATTCATGGTGTACACAGCTCCTTGCTGTTATCAGGAAATAGCTGCACCCTGCGATAACATATGTATACATGTATACAGACAGGTATGTCGAAATTTATTTGCTTTATGTTTGTAAAAAAGGACAGTGATGTCACTTGTTAGCATATGGTTGGATGGTATTGTCCTGGAGTGAGTACAGTACGTTCACCAAGTCTACCTAACACGTACGTGTATGATCAGATGGTGATGTCATGGAGTGAGTTCAGGAAGGTCATTGAGTCCACATAACGTGTGTTTGGATGATGATGTGAGTGAGTTCATTGTGGTCACAAAAATTCTAGAGCGGGTCACTGTGCAAATGGATCATGATGTCACAGGTAGCATGATCCCATGGTCCGCATGGCAGTCTTACCAAAAAGACAGTGAGGTCATAGCAGTTATTATTAGTACCATTTTGTATTTATAAAGAGTCAAAATATTGTGCAGTTCTGTACAGAGTGTACTAAGGGCAAATTCAAATCTGCCTCGCAATCAAGCAGCCGCTGACGGCTCCTGACAGCTGGCACCTTGCTTACTGGCACCGCAGCATTAATTCTTAAAAAATAGCTTCTGTAAATTTGACAGCTGGCACAAGTGGGGATTACTATACCACTCATTACCGCAATCCCCAATCATTTTCCATGAGGCTGATATAAGCAATATGTAGCAGCTTCCCCCAAAGCGATGGCTCACTGGCATGAGGAAGCTGTATCCGCACCACAATATCACTGCCAGTCTGAACACAGCCTATCTATCCCTCAGATTGGCTTGCAAGCTAATGGAACAGATTGGTGAGCACATAATTCTACTTATTCTGTAACATCACCATTGTTTATAAAGAGGATTTGCAGAGAATTAACAGTGCTGTCACATAAACATTAATCATTTCACGCCAAAAGGTATTTTTGGGTATGACCTGCCTGGACTAATCACGGTACCTAGACAGCAGATTGACAATCTCAGAAGAGTCTGTTTAAGAATTTACCAGTGATGACAGCAGATTTATTTGCTTTATTCTTTTATAGAGAGATTTAGCTCAGGCAACAAAGTTTCTCTCATTTATAATCCCAGACATAATCTACCTGTTCATAAATTATATTGTATAAAACTACATGATCCCAAATTATTCGTCAGACAAATCCATCTCTTACATCTTGCAATTGATCACATAGATATCACATACATATTATGATTTAATTCCGCATATAGATTATAGTTCCTCTGTGAACATGACTCAGAAACCAAAGAAGCAAAAAGAAGAAATTTAAAAATAAAACAAAAAGTGAAAAAAATATTTGTAACAGTAATACAAAGAACACATTAATCAAATCAGTGCTGCCTAATATGTTGGCACTTTATAAAAAAAGTTTATTAATAGTAATAAATCAGAGCTGAGAATAAAGAGAAGGGAGACATTTTTGTTTTACATACTCCATCCAGCCCTGGCAGCGAGCTATACCCAGAACCCAGCCTGATATCTACCATAAGATTTAGAGACCCTGACTCTCCCTTGGCCTTCACAGCTATTGTTTTTTTAAATGGTCTTTTTTTAGCTTTGGATTGAGTAGAATTAGAATCTTTGTCAAGTTGCTGTGTATTTCCCCATTTTATGGTTGCCATTGGAACAAAAGCCAAGGCCCCTATTTAATGTACAGTGCTGCGTAATATGTTGGCACTACATAAATTCTGTTTATTAATAATAATAATAATAATATTTAAAAATAAGGCAAATCATTTGGAGACATGTTCTATTGACAATTGTCTAAAATCCCAGAAAGGAAAAGAAATTGGAATTTGCATCATGCCATGTCCGAAACAGCTTTCATATTCTCTCTGGAAAGGTTTTTCAATGCTAACATTATCACTATAATAAATCTGACCTTTACCTCAGCTCAGAGTACAACAGGTCAGTAACAGGTCAGGTAACCACAGACCGCGAGGCCATAAATTCCACTTGGTGGGTCTTATTTATATATATGCAAATCGCTGACAGAAAACCTTTAATCAGTTTCTTGGAAGACCATAGTACAGCAGTTTCATTTTTATCAATATATCCGTTCGGGTTTCTGTTTCTTTCTGTAAGACCGACACCTGCAGGGGCTGAGGATCAAATCGCAGTTTCTTTTTCTGTAGTAAGAGTCACGTTTGCAGTCAGTGTGTAAGTAGGACAATGGCACCTCGAGTCATTCATGTGTCTAATTTATGGCTTGTGCAGGTTTCATTCTTACTATACAAGATTGCAGAATAGAGTTTATGCAGAAGAAAACCGATATCTGAGTGGTATTGTACCAGTCTTTCCTCTTTCTATAGTAAATATTAAGTCCTAATAAGCACCGAAACCTTTTAATTACACTCAATGACAAGAATAGCTATGGAAGAATTCTAATTAGAAGTTATATAATGCAAATTAATTATATATTAGGTATCCATGAGGCTAAAATTACTGACTCGCCAAGATTTGTATCTGCTTTCACTGCTGTGGGAGAGCAATCCAATCCATTCTTGACACCCTTGCAATCTATGTACTTGTATCCAGTCCTCTTCTGCCTTATTCTCGCATTTTACTAAACACACGTTGGCATGCACATTGCAATGTGTTGCACACAACACACAAATGTAGTTCTTCCTGCAATTTTTTCTAAGCACTCCGCTGCTGTGGGTTGGTAAAGTGCATTTAGGACTTCAATTACCATGAATGGTTCCTCCAGCGGTTGCTGGGGGTTCCTTGAGCAATATTCTGTTTGTTCCTCTCAGGTCAGTATAAGTGACCCCAATGATCTTTTTGGCTATCTGTAAGGGTGACATTCTTCCGACTGGCCAGCAATGTAAGAGGAATTTTTCCTACTGACCACCATGCTGATGTACTGTGAGCTGAAGACTGAAAGATATTTCCAGGATTCTTCCATGTAAAAAAGTTCAAAAACACTGCACTGCAGACCCTAACTGCATTACGTGGAGTGGAATATGCAGCAAAAATCTGTGGCATACATAGGGAATAAGAATGGTCTCATATATGTATTAAAACCATTTTCATTCACATGTGCTTTCCATTCTGGTTGATCAGAAAAAAAGAATACAGAACAGAATGTAATTGCTTCAAATTGTAAGTTTAGTGGGTACTGAACCATATGAAAGTATTATAAATCTAAAACTTTTCATAGGTTGTATAAAATGTGGAGAATTAATGTTCTATTAAGTTTTTATTGCTGTATGTGTTCCTTTGGGGAGATACTCCCTCACTTCTTGTCTTGGTAATATAAAAAAGCAATGCTGTGAGTGGGATCTAAACTTCATGTTTCCCCTATCAGGAGTGCATTCTGTCCCTTGAATTTCTTTGAATAAATCTGGAGAAGCAAGTAACAAAATCTTTTTTTATTTGTTTAGTACAATGTAATTTAATGTTTTAGGATTTGAAATAGAATCACAATGATCCTAGATTGTAAGACTCCTCCTCCTGTGTCACTGTCTGTATCTGTCTGTCATTTGCAACCCGTATTTAATGTACAGCGCTGCGTAATATGTTGGCGCTATATAAATCCTGTTTATTAATAATAATAATAATAATAATTGTCAACGTAAGACTAGTTCAACAAAGGCCAATTAGTAGGGCTGAAACAAGCCCCTAGGTATATTTATTGAATAGAAGGGACATCTAATCCATCTAAAAAATGTAAGCACGAGTGAAATACCAAATGCATTTTCATATGTGGGATGGATGATAAGTTTAGTCTTGGTGACTTTGTAGGAGCCAATAATGACAACATGGTGAGGCCAATGGTGGCATATTACTGGAAAGGGAGGAGTAGGGAAAGGAAAGAACAATTTAGGATGCTAGATAGAAAAGGAGGAGTTAGGGGGCAGGGGGATTGGTGGCCACCCCACTGGGTACACATACAATGCCACATCCAAAATCCCAACAGAAAGAAGTTCAGCTCATTGCAATGGCCTGGTTGTCATCAGACTGGAAGTCAGGGGATGTAGCAGCACGTCATAACTCCTGATAAAAGGTCCAACCCTTTTTCCAGTCTAATATTAAAATATTTTCCATTTGAAATGTGTTATGTATATTTGTTATTATATATGTTTAAAAATGGAAAGGGAGTGGAAGAAGAGTTGGCGGCTGTATGGTCAGGCCTTACTTCTTATTTTAGGCAGGAAGTTGATTTCACTGTCAGTTTCCAGTCAATCCAGAGAGGAACTAAGTGGCATTTCACAATCCTGTACTTGTCCTTACTACAAGGAAATATCATTTCTATGTATTTGGCTGGGTGCAGTGAGAAAAAGGAATTGTATAGGGGAATGGGTCTGGCACACAAAAAAAGAATTCCTTCCTTACCTATTTCATCTAAAGAAATTTTCGAAGAACTACTCAACTCTGTATAAGTTTGTTTTATCTTTCCCAAAACTCGGTCTAATCTTCCAACAAAAGCCCCAAACTTTATGAACTTTCATTTGATCCAGATCCAGGGAAATATATGGTCATAGGAGATCTGAAATGCTAACACATTCATTTGTTCATAAAAAATGAATGAAGGAGGGGGCTAAGGAACATACATTGTCCATTCACTCATTATAGTGAAAAAGATTAAATTCTGGAAACTGTATGGGGTTTATTTTGCCCATAGCTTGCTTTTAGTTATTTTTATAATACTACCTCATGTCCAAATGTATATATAAAGAGGATCTGAAATGCCTACCCGGCCACATACCGAGGGTTGGATAGTTTGTTCAATAGAATACAGAGAAGGGTGTGAACTATAGACACATTAATAATATTCTTGTTTATATCCCATATACCAGGACATTTGGCCTTATAGACTCCCACATGAGGCCTGATTTATTTTCACTTTTGTGGTCATTATTTTATCCTGAATTGTTAAAAGTCCACTGGAGTTAACTAAACCTATTATACAGGCACCCACATACTGTACATACGTTGCCTGTCCAAAAGAAACAAACATACACACATATTTCATTGGACCTCCTTTAGATTTGGTTACAGCACACATCTTAATATGATTTCAATATTCCTATTCACAACATGTGCATAATTTTTTGCCAGAATCTGGTATTGAAGGTGGTAGAGTTGGACCACTGCATAATGTCTTGGGTTAGGTTAAGGTCTGGACCTTGTGGTGACCAATGCATTTGTGAAATTGTTATCTCAATCCCAAGTTGAGCCCCATGAAACCTGACATTGTCATCTTGGAATATGTCTGTGTGGTAAGGTAAGAAAAAAATCTATTTTTGGAAAAATGTGTTGAATCAGTATATTCGGGGAATCAGCTGACCTCATTTTTTGGGTACATGACATTCATAACATGACAGATCATAAAACTGTCCCCACAAGCAGCCCAGATCATAACACTGCCCCCACAGGCAATCCATGTCATAACACTGCCCCTACAGACACCCCAGATCATAACACTGCCCCCACAGACACCCCAGGACACCCCAGATCATAACACTGCCCCCACAGACACCCCACATTATAACACTGCCCCCACAGACAAGCTGGGTGGGGCCTCTGTATTGTGACCCAACATTTCGGTAACCACCCAAAAACAGCCAGGTGGTTAAGGAAAAGTGCTGGGTGGTGTGCCCGACTAAAAGGGCCTGGGGAGAACACGGGAGATCATAAAACTGTCTCCAAAAGCAGTCCAGAATTTTACACTCCCCCACAGGCACCCCAAATCATAATACTGCTCTTACATACACCCCAGATCATAACACTGCCCCCACAGGCACCCCAGGACATAACACTGCCCCCACAGGCAATCCACGTGATAACACTACCCCCACAGGCAAGCTGGGTGGGGCCTCTGTATTGTGACCCAACATTTCAGTAACCACCCAAAAACAGCCAGGTGGTTAAGGAAAAGTGCTGGGTGGTGTGCCCGACTAAAAGGGCCTGGGGCCTGTGACTCCCCCACAGGCACACCAAATCATAATACTGCTCCCAATACACCCCATATCATAACACTGCCCCACAGTCACCACGTATCATAACATTGCATGCACATTTCTGTAACAGAATCAAACAAAGGCTATCCTAAATGGTATCCTAAATGTTATTTTCAGTCTCGATACACACACAGAGAGGTGCCCGGGAATCCTATAGATTCAGCCTCAGCTATGATGCTTTCCAACAACTGTGAACATTTCTCATTTCATAACATATTAATCAGTTTTGTTTGCTCCCCAGTCAGCACAAGTGACAATCCATACTGCTGTGTCACAGATATTGGCCAGCATGCAGCCAGGATTGTACAGTAACTGTAATGTAACTGCAATCTATGTATGTACATAGATTCTTATCCCTCATTCTCTTCTCTGCCAGCAGCACAAGGGTTAAATAGGGTTGAATTTGCAGTAAATGCGAGGTGCGGCTTCCTGGCCAGGATCACAATTACTGACACTGATATGAGGAAATGATCCCTTTAGCCAATTGAAAAGCCAGCATTGTATGAGGAAGCATAGCCAGAGATTCTAAGTACTAGATTTGAATACGGTGAATGATTGGAGTGTGAGTCACATACACCATAAACAGGCAGAAACCTCGTGTATGGACCCCACCTTCATCTGTCATTGAACATAAATGTGATTTGTGGAAATTTTGTTATAGCCTTTTGATGATATCTGAGCAATTAAATCATAGATTATTACCTAATCTCGGCAATGATAGTTGCAACATATTCCACAGTGCTGTACAAAGAACATGGAGCCGTTTATTATTTCATTGATCGTTATCAGTCTCTTTCACAAATGAACTGGCATGCGTATATGCTCATTATTAGTTTTATCATTATTTGTACCGTGCAGAGAACTTGAAATACGTCACTGATCACGACCATGGCACTACAACACATCATCGCTGCGCCAGAGACCAGCAGAAAACATATCAGTCTCTGCACAGAGGAGCTTACAGTCTAATGTCCCTCAACAGTCACATGATAATATTTTACATGTATATAGCTCTGACACATACCACAGTGCTGTACAGACAACACTGGGCCAGTCATATCAGGCTCTGTACCACAAGAGCTGGGACTCTAATATTCCCCCACAATCACACACTATTATTATACATTTATATAGCTCTGACATATACCGCAGTGCTGTACAGAGATCACTGAGCCAGTCCCATCAGTCTCTGTACAGAGGAGCTGACACTCTAACGTCCCCCACAGTCACACACTATTATTATTTTACATTTATATAGCTCTGACATAAACTGCAGTGCTGTACAGAGAACACTGAGCTAGTCCCATCAGTCTCTGTACAGAGGAGCTGACAATCTTATGTCCCCCACAGTCACGCACTATTATTATATATTGATATAGCTCTGACATATACCATAGTGCTGTACAGATAACACTGAGCCAGTCCTATCAGTCTCTGTACCACAAGAGCTGGCACTCTAATGTCCCCCCACAGTCAGGCACTATTATTATACATTTATATAGCTCTGACATATACCACAGTGCTGTACAGAGAACACTGAGCCAGTCCCATCAGTTTCTGTAAAGAGGAGCTGACACTCTAATGTCCCCCACAGTCACACACTATTATTATACATTTATATAGCTCTGACATATACTGTAGTGCTGTACAGAAAACACTGAGCCAGTCCCATCAGTCTCTGTACAGAGGAGCTGACACTCTAATGTGGCCCCACAGTCACACACTATTATTATACATTTATATAGCTCTGACATATACCGCAGTGCTGTACAGAGACATATACCGCAGTGCTGTACAGAGAACACTGAGCCAGTCCTATCAGTCTCTGTACAGAGGAGCTGACACTCTAATGTCCCCCCACATTCACACACAATGAGTCTGGCATGTTTGCTATGTCTGTTGTACAGATAAATGTTGTCAGGTTGGTCAAGTATTTTCTCAGTAATTTCACTGACATAACTGAAATGATTCTTAAAATAGCTTGTATTGTATTTGCTCATTTGTAGATTCCATTGTGGTCAGGTCATGGCAGTGGGTGTGGTTTGTTTACTGCATGCACAAAATTGTGTTGAATGGAAGAGATGACAGCTATGTATCGATTTGTGTCTTGTGACTGTGCGCTGGCATTTTTCTGTTTTTGATATTTTACTGGGTAAATGTTTTTACACAATTGCTAAATCCCCTAAGCTATGTGAAATATGTGATTTAGGTATACAGTCAGGGTATATGTGCAGCGGCGACTGCCCTGCTATGATTAGTGGCTGCAGCAAAGGAAGGACAGTCTGTGACCAATAGATCATTTACACCTGACCGTGACCTCCACTGTATGGTGCAATACATGTAGATCTCCCTCTGAAAGACAGAGTTCATGTGTTTCCAATGAAGGGACCTGTTACTATTACAGCGTGTTGGTCAATTCCGCTCTTCCAACTTTTTGAGAACAGTTTAGGAAAGCTTCTTTTCTGCTACAACTTGACCCTGTGTGCAAAGCCAATTCCATAAAAACATGGTGGGACCCGTCTGATGTGGAGGAGCTTGATTGTTCATCTCATAGCCCCAACTCAGCCCATAGATTTTTATGTATCAGTGTCTCTTGTGTATCTTCCCAACCCCTTTTACCTACCCGGCACTTTTCAGTAACCACCCGGCTGAAACATTGGATTACAATACAGGGGCCATAACCTGCCTACAGCTCCTTTCCACTTAGCTTCAAAAAAAATTCTAGGGGGAATACTGTGTATGTTATTTATAAAAAAGAGCACACAATAAGTTGTTGATAACATAACTTCCTTCAAACACTTAAAGCCGACCTAAACTCTAAACATTAAAAAAAGTCACCATGAGGTTGAGATAATTGAGACACGTACGACCAATGTGCCATGTAATGTTCCGTCGGCTTTGTGAGTGGCAATATATATATGGTGACTCTTGCACATTCCACTCCAATGGCTGAAGAGGTTCTCCGTCTTCTCGAAGGTCTGCCGGGATGGCACCTTCCTTTGATGTGGCGATGACTAATCCTGCACCGGTCGTCACTGCAGAGTGGCTACACACAGAAATGACAATAATGTACATAATTGCTAATTATCACCACCCACCAATGAGTACAGTATCTCTTCCAATTTATATAAAACCTTTTTGTAGCTTGTAATTGCAAAGCTTTAAAGAGAACTTTTTTTGCAAATAAAGAAGGTTACTTAACGTCCTGATAGCTTTTACTCACCTTTCTTCATTCACCTTGTTGCTGTGTTTAGCTGCAAGGACCGGGAAAACACAACCCTGTGTAAGCTCCAAGCTGGCTTTTCTAAGTTTACAGCTACCCTGGGTCCATGTGATCGCTCTTGGCCAATCAGGAGACATGGGAGCACAGAAGCGGGAGTTTTGTTTATTCATATACAGAAGTATTGGATGTTTATTTTTATTCCCAGGGATGAACAGAGCATCAGGATGGCTATAAAAAAATAAGAAGGAAAAAAAATGAAGAAGAATGAGTAAGAGGAAAGAGGCGAAGAGTGGAGAGCTAAGTTACTTTACCTTGCACTGGCATAGTCATTACTATATTTCCTTTGTTCCTGCAGGAGAAGGGCTGTATGTACCCCAGTGCTCAACCCAGAAATTTTTTTAAGCCGGGTGGGAAGAAATTGTAGGCGAGTGGCAGCTCCAGTATTGTGACCAAACTCTTTAGTAACCACCCAAAAACAGCTGGGTGGGTGCTGAAAAGTCCCGGGTGGCGCGCCCAGCTAAAAGGGCCTGGGGAGAACCCTGTACCCATGTGACAGCCACCAAGTACTGTCACATGAGAGAGGGAGGGCCACATGATCCCCATACCCAAAAGTACTGGGTATTTTTTTTCTCTGTAAACAGCATGGCCAGCTTGCAAATAACCTTTTCATTTTTCCACAACAAAAGATGGCAAAAAGGAAGGCCCAGGGGCCAAAGGGAATTGAGAGCTTTCTGTTGTGTGAACATATTTCATCATCCTTCCTCTATTTTTCGGCGTTAGCCTATTTTTTTTGTAGTAATTTTCAGGTGAATTTGCATAGAAATCCTTTGTCACTTGTGACCTGGAGGGACATGAGTCACATGGAGGGACATGAGCACCCACAATGCATTGCTGCTCTGATTTGTGCATTAAGTTTTGATGAGCCGTGTTGTGTGTGTGTGCACAGGGCTGTGAGCTCAGAGTCACTAGACTGTGACAATACAGGGTGAATTACTCTCAGTTTCTGTAGAAGTAGTGTGACAGGAGACAAGTATGAACGGTTGTGTGGTTAGGGCTTCATAAATATATAGATGGGGGTTTTATGTATAAAAATAACGCTTTGAGTTGGGTTCATTGAGCCAGTTTCTTGCTGTAATATTCAACGTTACCAATATTGACTACTCCATTATGTAAAATCTGAAGGAAAATCCATTTTAATTCTAGGTTGTAATGTGGCAAAAGATGACACCTAGGGAAATAATACTTTTGCAAGGCACTGACATAGCAGTGCTGTACAGAGAAGTCACATCACTCAGTGTAACAGAGGAGCTGACACTCTAATGTCCCCCCAGGGGCATTCCTTATTATTCTACATTTATATAGCTCTGACATATACCATAGTGCTGTACAGAGATCACTGAGCCAACCCCATCAGTCTCTGTACAGAGGAGCTGACACTCTAATGTCCCCCCACAGTCACACTATTATTATACATTTATATACCTCTGACATATACCGCAGTGCTGTACAGAGAACACTGAGCAAGTCCCATCAGTCTCTGTACAGAGGAGCTGACACTCTAATGTCTCCTCATAGTCACACACTATTATTATACATTTATATAGCTCTGACATATACTGCAGTGCTGTACAGAGATCACTGAGCAAGTCCCATCAGTCTCTGTACAGAGGAGCTGACACTCCAATGTCCCCCCACAGTCACACACTATTATTATACATTTATATAGCT